>NC_069502.1:228864099-229128800 GCF_027579735.1 Bombina bombina
TCCTGAGCAATTCATTGATGAAAGAGGAGTGAGTGCATGTCTCTTTTAGATGAAATATAACAATCCTGGTTTTCATGGATCAATAATATTGCACCCTCCAGAAGATAGTACAGAGATTCATTTTGTTGTCTCTCACCATCTTGGGATTCCAGACTTCTTCACTTTGAGTGTTGTTGCTTTTCATAACTCTAGCAGCAGTATTATATATTTTTGGTGGACAGGCCTTCTTTTGATATTCAACATGGATCACACTGACATACAAGTAGAGGATGCCAAATCTTTGACTCCACAAGACATGGATGATGATGAAGCATTATTTGCATACACTAATGAGGACGCTGAGTGTATTTTACAAGCATGTGATGTTGAAAAAATTGGTGAATCAGCTCTTAATATTTATCATAGATTGCGTAATATAAAGAGAGAAGAGGTAAATTACAACTTGCATTCTAATTATTTGGCTGATTATCATAAAAAGAAACATAAAAAGAAACATACACTCAGTATGTTAAACACCAAAATTAATTCACACAGAGTCCGTATAGTCTATACGGACTCTGTGTGAATTGATTTTCACTATCAACTTGATCGTGACCATTGGATTTTCTGCAAACGAATAAACATCCTGGGACATTTGGTGTTTAACATACTGAGTGTATTTACAAAGAGAAATACAAGTGAGTACCTATATCTCAGTGGAAATCCCGGATTGATATTCAAATTAATCAAACACCGGTAAGCTGACATCTCGATTGGCTGAATTAGGAAACACGTGATTCTGACATTCTAGCAGGCACGTAACGGCTACCTGAACGCTAATTCCATGCTGGAAGAGAGAGTAAGTCAGTGAAAGCGACAACTGAATTTTTTGCCTTTCGTATTCCGGTGAGTAGGATTCCCTGGATCCATTTGAGAAATAACATTATTTGAGCAGACTCTCTAAAGTGAACGGTGAATTGTTTCATTTGTCATCATTTGTGATCAGATGAAAGTTGAAAAGTTACATTAATAACAAATTCACCACGGAGTAGAATTCGACTTGCTGGACACTATCTAACAGCTTTTGGCTTTTACTAAATACATTTTACTAAATATCTTTTATGCAAAGTTTTTAATGCAAAGCAGCATTCGATAACTTTTTTAAGAATCAAATTATCTTATAAGGTGCACCTTATTTTTCTTTTTTTTTTAATTGAATATATTGTGTTTTTTATTGTAATATTATACTGTCATTTTGAAGCATAATATTTTGCTCCTAATATACTTTTAGAATGTTATATAATAAATTTCAAAATTAACTTATTATATCTTAATTGTATTAAACTGGTAGAGCTTTTTTTAGCGCACTCTATCTTTCTGGGTTTTTTTTATGGTATATAAGAAGGGCAAAAGCCTTCAGTCTTTAATTGTTAAACATGATGAGTACATTGGTACCCAAACGTGGCTATCCAAGAAAAAACTTGGTTGTTTCAAATGCTGCAGTTGTGTCACTTGCAATACTATGATCACTGGTGATAAATTCAGACATCCTTATAAATCGCAATATTTTTCAATAAGACATATATTAACGTGTTCTTCTGACTTTATAGTTTATGCCATAATTTGCCCGTGTAGAAAATACAATATTGGTAAGACAAGCAAGAGGTGTATCCGGAAAACGGTCTGACTACCGGTCAGTGTAAATGGAGAAAATGATCTCCTAACTATAAATAAACTCTGGTACTCACAATACCTGGAGTGACGTAGCAAATGGCGGATCAGGCCGTGTTTAATCCAAAGGGTCAGAAAAAGGCAGGCACTGCTCAATTAGTAGAAAAGTAAAAACATACCTTTATTGTGACATATAAAAAACATAGTGTGTTCCCAAACAGAGGGCAGACATGCATACAAGGCCAGTTTTACTCATTTTGCGCCCCCCTAGTGGCGCTAATTCATAGACTAGTGAGGTGTAGCAGAGATAGGCAATTTATATCAAAGGTACAAACCGGTTATCTCTAGCTCTTTATGCCAATTGTGTCACAATAAAGGTATGTTTTTACTTTTCTACTAACCGAGCAGTGCCTGCTTTTTCTTTCATGTAATTAGCAAGAGTCCATGAGCTAGTGACGTATGGGATATACATTCCTACCAGGAGGGGCAAAGTTTCCCAAACCTCAAAATGCCTATAAATACACCCCTCACCACACCCACAAATCAGTTTTACAAACTTTGCCTCCTATGGAGGTGGTGAAGTAAGTTTGTGCTAGATTCTACGTTGATATGCGCTCCGCAACAGGTTGGAGCCCGGTTTTCCTCTCAGCGTGCAGTGAATGTCAGAGGGATGTGAGGAGAGTATTGCCTATTTGAATGCAATGATCTCCTTCTACGGGGTCTATTTCATAGGTTCTCTGTTATCGGTCGTAGAGATTCATCTCTTACCTCCCTTTTCAGATCGACGATATACTCTTATATATATACCATTACCTCTGCTGATTTTCGTTTCAGTACTGGTTTGGCTTTCTACAACATGTAGACAAGTGTCCTGGGGTAAGTAAGTCTTATTTTCTGTGACACTCTAAGCTATGGTTGGGCGTTTTTTTATAAAGTTCTAAATATATGTATTCAAACATTTATTTGCCTTGACTCAGGATGTTCAACATTCCTTATTTTCAGACAGTCAGTTTCATATTTGGGATAATGCATTTGAATCAATCATTTTTTCTTACCTTAAAAAATTTGACTTTTTCCCTGTGGGCTGTTAGGCTCGCGGAGGGCTGAAAATGCTTCATTTTATTGCGTCATTCTTGGCGCAGACTTTTTTGGCGCAAAAAATCTTTTCTGTTTCCGGCGTCATACGTGTCGCCGGAAGTTGCGTCATTTTTTGACGTTCTTTTGCGCCAAAAATGTCGGCGTTCCTGATGTGGCGTCATTTTTGGCACAAAAGCATTTAGGCGCCAAATAATATTTGGCGCTAAAAAAATATGGGCGTCGCTTTTGTCTCCACATTATTTAAGTCTCATTTTTCATTGCTTCTGGTTGCTAGAAGCTTGTTCTTTGGCATTTTTCCCATTCCTGAAACTGTCATTTAAGGAATTTGATCAATTTTGCTTTATATGTTGTTTTTTCTCTTACATATTGCAAGATGTCTCATGTTGCATCTGAGTCAGAAGATACTTCAGGAAAATCGCTGCCTGGTGCTGGAACTACCAAAGCTAAGTGTATCTGCTGTAAACTTTTGGTAGCTGTTCCTCCAGCTGTTGTTTGTATTAAATGTCATGACAAACTTGTTAATGCAGAAAATATTTCCTTTAGTAAAATACCATTACCTGTTGCAGTTCCATCAACATCTAATGTTCAGAGTGTTCCTGATAACATAAGAGATTTTGTTTCTGAATCTATTAAGAAGGCTATGTCTGTTATTCCTCCTTCTAGTAAACATAAAAAGTCTTTTAAAACTTCTCTTTATCCAGATGAATTTTTAAATGAACATCATCATTCTGATTCTAATGATTCTTCTGGTTCAGAGGATTCTGTTTCAGAGGTTGATGCTGATAAATCTTCATATTTATTCAAAATGGAATTTATTCGTTCTTTACTTAAAGAAGTACTAATTGCTTTAGAAATTGAGGATTCTGGTCCTCTTGATACTAAATCTAAACGTTTAGATAAGGTCTTTAAATCTCCTGTGGTTATTCCAGAAGTTTTTCCTGTTCCTGGTGCTATTTCTGAAGTAATTTCCAGGGAATGGAATAATTTGGGTAATTCATTTACTCCTTCTAAACGTTTTAAGCAATTATATCCTGTGCCGTCTGACAGATTAGAGTTTTGGGACAAAATCCCTAAAGTTGATGGGGCTATCTCTACCCTTGCTAAACGTACTACTATTCCTACGGCAGATGGTACTTCCTTTAAGGATCCTTTAGATAGGAAAATTGAATCCTTTCTAAGAAAAGCTTATTTGTGTTCAGGTAATCTTCTTAGACCTGCTATATCTTTGGCGGATGTTGCTGCAGCTTCAACTTTTTGGTTGGAAACTTTAGCGCAACAAGTAACAGATCATGATTCTCATAACATTATTATTCTTCTTCAACATGCTAATAATTTTATCTGTGATGCCATTTTTGATATTATCAGAGTTGATGTCAGGTTTATGTCTCTAGCTATTTTAGCTAGAAGAGCTTTATGGCTTAAAACTTGGAATGCTGATATGTCTTCTAAATCGACTCTACTTTCCCTTTCTTTCCAGGGTAATAAATTATTTGGTTCTCAGTTGGATTCTATTATCTCAACTGTTACTGGTGGGAAAGGAACTTTTTTACCACAGGATAAAAAATCTAAGGGTAAAAACAGGGCTAATAATTGTTTTCGTTCCTTTCGTTTCAACAAAGAACAAAAGCCTGATCCTTCATCCTCAGGAGCAGTTTCAGTTTGGAAACCATCTCCAGTCTGGAATAAATCCAAGCCTTCTAGAAAAGCAAAGCCAGCTTCTAAGTCCACATGAAGGTGCGGCCCTCATTCCAGCTCAGCTGGTAGGGGGCAGATTACGTTTTTTCAAAGAAATTTGGATCAATTCTGTTCACAATCTTTGGATTCAGAACTTTATTTCAGAAGGGTACAGAATTGGTTTCAAGATAAGACCTCCTGCAAAGAGATTTTTTCTTTCCCATGTCCCAGTAAACCCAGCGAAAGCTCAAGCATTTCTGAAATGTGTTTCAGATCTAGAGTTGGCTGGAGTAATTATGCCAGTTCCAGTTCTGGAACAGGGGCTGGGGTTTTATTCGAATCTCTTCATTGTACCAAAGAAGGAGAATTCCTTCAGACCAGTTCTGGATCTAAAAATATTGAATCATTATGTAAGGATACCAACATTCAAAATGGTAACTGTAAGGACTATCCTGCCTTTTGTTCAGCAAGGGCATTATATGTCTACAATAGATTTACAGGATGCATATCTGCATATTCCGATTCATCCAGCTCACTAGCAGTTTCTGAGATTCTCTTTCCGAGACAAGCATTACCAGTTTGTGGCTCTGCCGTTTGGCCTAGCAACAGCTCCAAGAATTTTTACAAAGGTTCTCGGTGCCCTTCTATCTGTAATCAGAGAACAGGGTATTGTGGTATTTCCTTATTTGGACGATATCTTGGTACTTGCTCAGTCTTCACATTTAGCAGAATTTCATACGAATCGACTTTTGTTGTTTCTTCAAAATCATGGTTGGAGGATCAATTCACTAAAAAGTTAATTGATTCCTCAGACAAGGGTAACCTTTTTGGGTTTCCAGATAGATTCAGTGTCCATGACTCTGTCTTTGACAGACAAGAGACGTCTAAAATTGATTTCAGCTTGTCGAAACCTTCAGTCACAATCATTCCCTTCGGTAGCCTTATGCATGGAAATTCTAGGTCTTATGACTGCTGCATCGGACGTGATCCCCTTTGCTCGTTTTCACATGCGACCTCTTCAGCTCTGTATGCTGAACCAATGGTGCAGGTATTACACAAAGATATCTCAATTAATATCTTTAAAACCGATTGTACGACACTCTCTGACGTGGTGGACAGATCACCATCGTTTAGTTCAGGGGGCTTCTTTTGTTCTTCCGACCTGGACTGTAATTTCAACAGATGCAAGTCTTACAGGTTGGGGAGCTGTGTGGGGGTCTCTGACAGCACAAGGGGTTTGGGAATCTCAGGAGGTGAGATTACCGATCAATATTTTGGAACTCCGTGCAATTTTCAGAGCTCTTCAGTCTTGGCCTCTTCTGAAGAGAGAATCGTTCATTTGTTTTCAAACAGACAATGTCACAACTGTGGCATACATCAATCATCAAGGAGGGACTCACAGTCTTCTGGCTATGAAAGAAGTATCTCGAATTCTGGTTTGGGCGGAATCCAGCTCCTGTCTAATCTCTGCGGTTCATATTCCAGGAATAGACAATTGGGAAGCGGATTATCTCAGTCGCCAAACGTTGCATCCGGGCTAATGGTCTCTTCACCCAGAGGTATTTCTTCAGATTGTTCAAATGTGGGAACTTCCAGAAATAGATCTGATGGCTTCTCATCTAAACAAGAAACTTCCCAGGTATCTGTCCAGATCCCGGGATCCTCAGGCGGAGGCAGTGGATGCATTATCACTTCCTTGGAAGTATCATCCTGCCTATATCTTTCCGCCTCTAGTTCTTCTTCCAAGAGTAATCTCCAAGATTCTGAAGGAATGCTCGTTTGTTCTGCTGGTAGCTCCAGCATGGCCTCACAGGTTTTGGTATGCGGATCTTGTCCGGATGGCCTCTTGCCAACCGTGGACTCTTCCGTTAAGACCAGACCTTCTGTCGCAAGGTCCTTTTTTCCATCAGGATCTCAAATCCTTAAATTTAAAGGTATGGAGATTGAACGCTTGATTCTTGGTCAAAGAGGTTTCTCTGACTCTGTGATTAATACTATGTTACAGGCTCGTAAATCTGTATCTAGAGAGATATATTATAGAGTCTGGAAGACTTATATTTCTTGGTGTCTTTCTCATCATTTTTCCTGGCATTCTTTTAGAATTCCGAGAATTTTACAGTTTCTTCAGGATGGTTTAGATAAAGGTTTGTCCGCAAGTTCCTTGAAAGGTCAAATCTCTGCTCTTTCTGTTCTTTTTCACAGAAAGATTGCTCATCTTCCTGATATTCATTGTTTTGTACAAGCCTTGGTTCGTATAAAACCTGTCATTAAGTCAATTTCTCCTCCTTGGAGTTTGAATTTGGTTCTGGGGGCTCTTCAAGCTCCTCCGTTTGAACCTATGCATTCATTGGACATTAAATTACTTTCTTGGAAAGTTTTGTTCCTTTTGGCCATCTCTTCTGCCAGAAGAGTCTCTGAATTGTCTGCTCTTTCTTGTGAGTCTCCTTTTCTGATTTTTCATCAGGATAAGGCGGTGTTGCGAACTTCTTTTAAATTTTTACCTAAGGTTGTGAATTCCAACAACATTAGTAGAGAAATTGTAGTTCCTTCATTATGCCCTAATCCTAAGAATTCTAAGGAGAAATCATTGCATTCTTTGGATGTTGTTAGAGCTTTGAAATATTATATTGAAGCTACTAAGACTTTCCGAAAGACTTCTAGTCTATTTGTCATCTTTTCCGGTTCTAGAAAAGGCCAGAAAGCTTCTGCCATTTCTTTGGCATCTTGGTTGAAATCTTTAATTCATCATGCCTATGTTGAGTCGGGTAAAACTCCGCCTCAGAGGATTACAGCTCATTCTACTAGGTCAGTTTCTACTTCCTGGGCGTTTAGGAATGAAGCTTCGGTTGATCAGATTTGCAAAGCAGCAACTTGGTCTTCTTTGCATACTTTTACTAAATTCTACCATTTTGATGTGTTTTCTTCTTCTGAAGCAGTTTTTGGTAGAAAAGTACTTCAGGCTGCTGTTTCAGTTTGAATCTTCTGCTTATGTTTTCATTTAAACTTTATTTTGGGTGTGGATTATTTTCAGCAGGAATTGGCTGTCTTTATTTTATCCCTCCCTCTCTAGTGACTCTTGTGTGGAAAGATCCACATCTTGGGTAGTCATTATCCCATACGTCACTAGCTCATGGACTCTTGCTAATTACATGAAAGAAAACATAATTTATGTAAGAACTTACCTGATAAATTCATTTCTTTCATATTAGCAAGAGTCCATGAGGCCCACCCTTTTTTGTGGTGGTTATGATTTTTTTGTATAAAGCACAATTATTCCAATTCCTTATTTTTTATGCTTTCGCACTTTTTTCTTATCACCCCACTTCTTGGCTATTCGTTAAACTGATTTGTGGGTGTGGTGAGGGGTGTATTTATAGGCATTTTGAGGTTTGGGAAACTTTGCCCCTCCTGGTAGGAATGTATATCCCATACGTCACTAGCTCATGGACTCTTGCTAATATGAAAGAAATGAATTTATCAGGTAAGTTCTTACATAAATTATGTTTTTCTGACCCTTTGGATTACACACGGCTTGATCCGCCGTTCGCTATGGCACTCCAGGTATTGTGAGTAGCAGAGTTTATTTATAGTTAGGAGATCATTTTCTCCATTTGCACTGACCGGTAGTCAGACCGTGTTCTGGATACCCCTCTCGCTTGTCTGCACTCAGCGTCTTCAGTTGCTCATGAAAACAAGCAGGACTTCTTCAGTATTCACACTACACAGATTTGGCATCTGGCTTCCACTTATACAGCATCTGTGAGTACAATGTTCCATTTCTATGACGCTATATATAATAGCAGTGATGCACTTTTGTATTGTGAGCATTTTTTTGATTCTTTGTACTATTGTCACACATCAGTGTTCAGTACGCTTGAACAGTATAATTTTCCAGTTTATGTTTTGATTAAGCATCGTTTGAGCAACATTTAATGTGCATATCGTTCTCTGCTACTCGTTACCTGTAAATAGTTTAGTTAGTGTTCCCTTATATGGTGGGCATAGACATAGAAGCAGTGGATAAAATGTCCACTAATAATAGTGACATCTTTGATCTCCATAGCAGAAAGGATTTCTTTGATAAGTTTTTTTTTCAAGGGAAGAATGTAATGGAGAAGAAAGTGAAATCAAAATGTTATTTAAAACTTAACAACAATATTTGGCGACAGACCTGAGACTTATGTGGGACATAATAGCTTTTAAAAAATACATAGAATCACTAAGGATCCCTAGAGGGCTGCGGATCAAAAAATATCCATCATTTGAATTTGATGATATTACTGATTTGGACGACTGGAATACTGCACTGAATGTTCCATCAGATTGTTAAACATTCTAATTAGAGTTAAAGAAAAGGGCTAAACTTAAACCTGATATTGATACAAAACAGGAAGAATTAAAACCCTTTGAAAACAACTCCAGTTATCTCACTCATAAGAAAAAAATAGATGAGTTTATTGCAAAAGTAGATGGAGAGCAGGCTGCAATCAAAGGCAAGAAATGTATCAGAGATAAAAAAAGACCATGACCAAAACAGAGTATATAATTGGGCTGTAGTGCGATGCCAACAGCGTGATAATAGAAATAAAAACAAACATCAAAAGAACTTTGGCAAATCACAGTTCCAACAAGGTCATAAGAATGCTGAAAACATCCCCAAATCAATACTTAAAAAGAACAAAAGAAAAGTAGTTTTCAGCACACCAGAAGGGGAGTCCACGGATGCTGAAAATGCTATCTCTTCAAATTCTATGTCTTCTTTCTCTTCTTCTTCTCCTCTATCCTCTCCCTCCTCTTGTTTGTCCTCTTTTTTTTTTACAGGAGAGCTCAGGGGAAGAGTCGGGGAATGCATACCAGTGGTTCGACCGAAAACCCGCAAGACCACCCAATTAGAAAGAGAAGAAGAGAAAGATGGAGAAAAAAAGAGGCAAAGAAAAGACAAAGAAGAAGAAAACATAATTTATGCTTACCTGATAAATTTATTTCTCTTGTGGTGTATCCAGTCCACGGATCATCCATTACTTGTGGGATATTCTCCTTCCCAACAGGAAGTTGCAAGAGGATCACCCACAGCAGAGCTGCTATATAGCTCCTCCCCTAACTGCCATATCCAGTCATTCGACCGAAAACAAGCAGAGAAAGGAGAAACCCTAGAGTGCAGTGGTGACTGTAGTTTAAAATTAAAAAATACCTGCCTTAAAATGACAGGGCGGGCCGTGGACTGGATACACCACAAGAGAAATAAATTTATCAGGTAAGCATAAATTATGTTTTCTCTTGTAAAGGTGTATCCAGTCCACGGATCATCCATTACTTGTGGGATACCAATACCAAAGCTAAAGTACACGGATGAAGGGAGGGACAAGGCAGGTACTTAAACGGAAGGTACCACTGCCTGTAAAACCTTTCTCCCAAAAATAGCCTCCGAAGAAGCAAAAGTATCAAATTTGTAGAATTTTGAAAAAGTATAAAGCGAAGACCAAGTCGCCGCCTTGCAAATCTGTTCAACAGAAGCCTCATTTTTAAAGACCCATGTGAAAGCCACAGCTCTAGTAGAATGAGCTGTAATCTTTTCAGGAGGCTGCTGGCCAGCAGTCTCATAGGCTAAGCGGATTATGCTTCTTAGCCAAAAAGAAAAAGAGGTTGCCGAAGCCTTTTGACCTCTCCTCTGTCCAGAGTAGACAACAAACAAAGCAGATGTTTGACGAAAATATTTAGTAGCTTGTAAGTTAAACTTTAAAGCACGAACCACGTCCAGATTGTGTAATAGACGTTCCTTCTTTGAAGAAGGATTAGGACACAAAGACGGAACAACAATCTTTGATTGATATTCTTATTAAATACCACCTTAGCTAAAAACCCAGGTTTGGTACGCAGAACTACCTTATCTGCATGGAACAGATAAGGAGAATCACATTGAAAGGCAGATAACTCGGAAACTCTACGAGCCGAGGAATAGCTACCAAAAAAAGAACTTTCCAAGATAAAAGTTTGATATCTATGGAATGAAGAGGTTCAAACGGAACTCCTTGAAGAACCTTAAGAACCAGATTTAAGCTGCATGGCGGAGCAACAGGTTTAAACACAGGCTTGATTCTAACTAAAGCCTGACAAAATGCCTGAACGTCTGGAACATCTGCCAGACGCTTGTGCAAAAGAATAGACAGGGCAGAAATCTGTCCCTTAAAGGAACTAGCTGACAATCCTTTTTTCCAAACTTTCTTGGAAAAAGGATAATATCCTGGGAATCCTGACCTTACTCTATGAGTAACCCTTGGATTCACACCAATAAAGATATTTACGCCATATCTTATGGTAAATTTTCCTGGTGACAGGCTTTCGTGCCTGTATTAAGGTATGAATGACTGACTCGGAGAAGCCATGCTTTGATAACATCAAACGTTCAATCTCCAGGCAGTCAGTCTCAGAGAAATTAGATTTGAATGATTGAAAGGACCTTGTAGTAGAAGGTCTAGTCTTAACCACAGAGTCTAAGGTGGAAAGGATGACATGTCCACTAGATCTGCATACCAAGTCCTGCGTGGCCACGCAGGCGCTATCAAGATCACTGATGCTCTCACCTGCTTGATCTTGGCAATCAGACGAAGGAGCAGAGGAAACGGTGGAAACATATAAGCAAACACCTCCGGATGGAGCTCCCACTCCCCTGGATGAAAAGTCTGTCGACTTAGAAAATCCGTCTCCCATTTCTCTACACCTGGGATATGGATAGCTGATAGGTGGCAGGAGTGAATCTCTTCCCAGCAAATTATCTTTGAGACTTCTAACATCGCTAGGGAACTCCTTGTTCCCCCTTGATGGTTGATGTAAGTCACAGTCGTGATGTTGTCCGACTGAAATCTGATGAACCTCAGAGTTGCTAACTGAGGCCAAGCCTGAAGAGCATTGAATATCGCTCTCAGTTCCAGAATATTTATTGGAAGGAGTGACTCCTCCTCAGTCCACGATCCCTGAGCCTTCAGGGAGTTCCAGACTGCACCCCAACCTAGAAGGTTGGCATCTGTCGTTACAATTGTCCAATCTGGCCTGCGAAAGGTCATACCTTTGGACAGATGGACCCGAGATAGCCACCAGAGAAGAGAATCCCTGGTCTCTTGATCCAGATTTAGTAGAGGGGACAAATCTGTGTAATCCCCATTCCACTGACTGAGCATGCAGAGTTGCAGCGGTCTGAGATGTAGGCGTGCAAATGGCACTATGTCCATTGCCGCTACCATTAAGCCGATTACTTCCATGCACTGAGCCACCGAAGGGCGAGGAATGGAATAAAGAACACGGCAGGAATTTAGAAGTTTTGATAACCTGGACTCCGTCAGGTAAATTTTCATTTCTACAGAATCTATCAGAGTCCCTAGGAAGGAAACTCTTGTGAAGGGGGATAGAGAACTCTTTTCCTCGTTCACCTTCCACCCATGCAACCTCAGAAATGCCAACACTATGTCCATATGAGACTTGGCAATTTGGAAGTTTTGACGCCTGAATCAGGATGTCGTCTGAATAAGTGGCCACTGCTATGCCCCGCAGCCTTAGAACCGCCAGAAGCGACCCCAGAACCTTTGTAAAAATTATTGGGGCTGTAGCTAACCCAAAGGGAAGAGCTACAAACTGGTAGTGCCTGTCTAGGAAGGCAAACCTGAGAAACCGATGATAATCTTTGTGTATCGGAAAGTGAAGATAAACATCCTTTAAATCCACTGTAGTCATGTATTGACCCTCCTGGATCATAGGTAGGATGGTACGAATAGTCTCCATCTTGAATGATGGAACTCTAAGGAATTTGTTTAAGATCTTTAGATCCAAAATTGGTCTGAAGGTTCCCTCTTTTTTGGGAACCACAAACAGATTTGAGTAAAATCCCTGTCACTGTTCCTCCTTTGGAACTGGATGGATCACTCCCATAACTAGGAAGTCTTGTACACAGTGTAAGAATGCACTGAATCCTTGTGAAAGGTGAAATCTCCCTTTTGGGGGGGAAACCTTGAAGTCCAGAAGATATCCCTGGGATATAATTTCCAATGCCCAGGGATCCTGAACATCTCTTGCCCACGCCTAGGCGAAGAGCGAAAGTCTGCCCCCTACTAGATCCGTTACTGGATAGGGGGCCGTTCCTTCATGCTGTCTTAGAGGCAGCAGCAGGCTTTTTGGCCTGCTTACCTTTGTTCCAGGTCTGGTTAGGTCTCCAGACCGTCTTGGACTGAGCAAAAGTTTCCTCTTGTTTTGCATTAGAGGAAGTTGATGCCACACTTGCCTTGAAGTTTCGAAAGGCACGAAAATTAGACTGTTTGCCCCTTGATTTGGACCTATCCTGAGGAAGGGCATGACCTTTCCCTCCAGTGATATCAGCAATAATCTCCTTCAAACCAGGCCCGAATAGGGTCTGCCCCTTGAAGGGAATGTTAAGCAGCTTAGACTTTGAAGTAACGTCAGCTGACCATGATTTAAGCCATAGCGCTCTGCGCGCCTGGATAGCAAAACCAGAATTCTTAGCCATTAGTTTAGTCAAATGAACAATGGCATCAGAAACAAAAGAATTGGCTAGCTTAAGTGCTCTAAGTTTGTCAAGTATGTCATCCAATGGAGTCGCTACCTGTAAAGCCTCTTCCAGAGACTCAAACCAGAACGCCGCAGCAGCAGTGACAGGAGCAATGAATGCAAGGGGCTGTAGGATAAAACCTTGTTGAATAAACATTTTCTTAAGGTAACCTTCTAACTTTTTATCCATTGGATCTAAGAAAGCACAACTGTCCTCGACAGGGATAGTAGTACGCTTTGCTAAAGTAGAAACTGCTCCCTCCACCTTAGGAACTGTCTGCCATAAGTCCCGTGTGGTGGCGTCTATTGGAAACATTTTTCTAAAAATAGGAGGGGGAAAGAACGGCACACCTGGTCTATCCCAATCCTTAGTAATAATTTCTGTAAACCCTTTAGGTATTGGAAAAACATTAGTGCACACCGGCACTGCATAGTATTTATCCAGTCTACACAATTTCTCTGGCACTGCAATTGTATCACAGTCATTCAGAGCAGCTAAAACCTCCCTGAGTAACACGCGGAGGTGTTCAAGCTTAAATTTAAATGTAGAAATATCAGAATCAGGTTGCATCATCTTCCCTGAGTCAGAAACATTACTCACAGAAAGAAGCTCTCCTCTTCAGCTTCTGCATATTGTGAGGCAGTATCAGACATAGCTCTTAAAGCGTCAGTATGCTCTGTATTTCGTCTAACTCCAGAGCTATCTCGCTTTTCTCTAAATTCAGGTAGTCTTGCTAATACCGCTGACAGTGTATTATCCATGACTGCCGCCATGTCTTGTAAAGTAAACGCTATGGGCGCCTGTCAGGTATTCCTCTGTATACCTGCCTACCTTGGTAACCCCTCCCACCTTACCTTTATATCCTGACTACGCCCTGTTCCTAGTGCTTAGTAATTTTGAGTTTGTACTAGCAAGTCAGACGATCCTAAGCTGCTGTCCTCACAGAAATTTATATATTGCCTTATCTCGAAAAGAGATTTTCACCTTTTGTCTACCCTGCCTTTCTTGGATTACAACTTGCTGATTCTAGGTTGAATCTTTACTTACTGCAACGTTTGATTCATATTTCCTTATCCTGCACCACCTACCTAACCGGAGCTTCCTGAAACAATTACCAAAAGACTCATCATTCTCACAAAAGGGAATCCTGTTTTCAGGAAGTCATCATTGTGAAGCCGGTTATTTAACGCTGTATTAGTAAGCGTTTGTTTAGAAAAACCGCCGCTCAGCAGCGGCAGCAGTGAAACGTGACGTCACCTGTCACTCAAACTGAAGGCCGTCTGAAACGCCCAGATACACGCTGCAGCATAGGAGCAGCTGTCCGCTCTCACAGTTTACGCTTGTAACCACAGAGACTCCCAACTCTGTTGCATCAGTTCTGACAGCTCACGCTGAAGGAGGAATACAGGTAGTCCACTCCTCAATAACCAAAAGCTATATCAGAGTCTCACCACAGATCTTCCGGAACTGCACTATCCTTACAAGCAATACTGTTAATCGCACAATTATATCTGATCTCACCTATTATATACTCGTAATAGAAATACTATTACAGTTAGAATCTTCACACTATCAACTCCACTCACTAAACAGGCCTCTATCTAAGATAATAGTTGCCTTAACAGTCAGTGGTACATATAAATATTCGCAGGTTTGCAGCTGTGACCAGAATAATTTAGGAAGAAGGAGATAGGTGGCGTATTTCAATACTAACCTGTATCAACCTTACATAATTACTAAGCCATGGCATCTGATCCAGTAGACCTGCCTCAAATTGTGTTTAATCTTTCACAGCGTGTAGATCTAATGGGACAATCCCTAAGAGATTTAGAAATAGAAAACCAAACTTTGAGAAGAGTAATCAGAGAATCCTTAACAGCAAGACCTGAGCCAATTCCAGAGCCGGTAGTATCCTTGCCTGAACCCTTTTCAGGGAATAGAAAGATGTACCGTCAGTTCAAAACGGCTTGCCTTCTTCTCTTTAGCCTCAAACCTAAAACCTATTGTACCGAACGAGTGAAGGTACTCACAGTGATTTCATTTCTCCGTGGAGAACCCAGAGTGTGGGCTGACGCATCATTCGAAAGCAATCAACCAGTCTTAGGATCATTAGATGACTTCTTCTCCCAGATGGATGAGTTATATCAGGACTCAGATTCTCAGATGACTGCTGAGATAGCAATGCGCAACTTAAAACAAGGCAAACGTGTAGTGGAAGACTACATTGCTGAATTTAAACAATATGCTCGGGACTCTCTATGGAATCCCATCTCTCTACGGAATCAGTTCCGATTGGGATTAGCTGACAATATAAAAGATGAGCTAGCCCGTGTAGATCAGCCAAAAGGCCTGGAATCACTGATGAGTCTTGCTATTCAAATCGACAGGCGTTTGAGGGAGAGGAGGTCTGGAAAGTATCATCTTGAACCAACATCAAAACCTCATTTTATTTCTACTCCCCCTTCTCCCTCCAAATCAGTAGTGGAACCAATGGAGGTTAGTTTAGCCAGGGCTCCATTAACCCTGCAGGAGAGAACCCGCAGGAGATTGAATCAATTGTGTATGTATTGTGCCGATCCATCGCACTCTGTCACAGATTGTCCAATCCTTCAGAAATCAAAGAAAAGTAAGTCTCCTATTATTTCTGCAACCCATTCTCCAAATCCAACTCACGCTTATTGCATGCTTTCAATGTCTTTGCAGTGGGATCACCGAAAACTACGCAGTGAAGCGATCGTAGATACTGGAGCCTACGGAAATTTCATTAACTCAGCTGTTGTAAATTCTAATAAAATTCCCTGTGTGTTAAAGCATACTCCAGTATCAATTAGTGTTATTGATGGTTCTTCCATCGCTAGTGGTCCTATTACTCATAAGACAATACCTCTGTTAGTAACAACTCCTTCAGGTCATTTTGAATTTATTGAATTTGACGTGTTACCATCTCCACTCTTCCCAATTGTTTTAGGAATTGTTTGGTGTAAAAAACACCATCCAGTAATAAATTGGGAGACTCTCGAAATTGTTTTCCAGTCGTCATTTTGTCTTCAGAATTGTTTCTCCACACAACCTCTACTAGAAACCACTTCAGAAGAACCCATCATTCCTCAGGAATATTCGGATTATGCAGATGTATTCAGCAAACATGAAGCCGAGACTTTACCACCCCATTGTGCTTATGATTGCCCTATCGATATAAAACCTGGTTCCTCTATTCCATTTGGACGATTATATCCCCTATCAACTCCGGAGTTGGACCATCTGAAAACCTATCTAGAGGAGAACCTCCGCAAAGGTTTTATTCGACCGTCTACCTCCTCAGCTGGTGTCGGAATGTTCTTCGTGAAGAACAAAGACGGTTCCTTACGCCCCATCATAGACTACAGGGAATTAAACCAGCGAACCATAAAAAATCGTTATCCACTGCCTCTGATCCCAGAATTAATAGAGCGCCTCCAGGATGCAACCATCTTCACTAAATTGGACCTTAGAGGTGCATACAATTTGATACGAATTTGTGAAGGAGACGAGTGGCTGACGGCTTTTAGAACCAGGTACGGTCTTTTTGAGTACCTGGTCATGCCCTTCTGGCTTTGTAACGCCCCGGCCACCTTCCAGCACTTCATCAACGACGTGTTTAGAGATCTTCTTGATGTGTTTATTGTTATTTATTTAGACGATATACTCATTTACTCCAACACCTACCAAGATCATATCAAACATGTACGCATGGTGCTCTCCAGATTAAGAAAACATCACTTATATGCGAAATTGGAGAAATGTGAATTTCATTCTAATTCCATCTCTTTCCTTGGATACAACATCACTCCAACGGGTATAGGTATGCAGGAGGATAAGGTTGAGACAGTCAAGAATTGGATAACTCCAACCAAAAGGAAGGAACTACAGAGGTTCCTTGGATTTGCGAACTACTATCGAAAGTTCGTTAAGGACTTCTCTAAAGTAGCTAAACCCTTAACCCAACTCACAAGTTCCGTTGTTAAGTTTCAATGGTCCACTGAAGCACAAAGAGCCTTTGATCTTCTGAAATCCAAAATTACATCAGCACCAATCCTACGATTCCCTGATTCTACGCTACAGTACATCCTAGAGGTGGATGCTTCAGATTACGCCTTGGGGGCCGTTCTATCTCAAAAGGCTTCAGCGACAGAACCGCTCCATCCTGTGGCATTCTTTTCCAAGGTTCTAAGCTCGGCTGAGTGTAATTATCCAGTGGGCGAAAAAGAACTTTTGGCTATAAAGAGGGCATTGGAACATTGGAGACATCTGTTAGAGGGCACTGCTCAACCCATCATCATCTATACTGATCATAGGAATCTCGAATTTCTACAACGTAATAAAACTCTCTCCTCCAGACAGGTTTGTTGGAGCTTGTTCTTTACACGTTTCAATTTTCATATAGCCTACAGACCATCCTCAAAGAATGGCAAGGCAGATGCTCTCTCAAGAAAGGATCTTCCACAGCAATACCCTCCAGAGTCTACTTCAATCATTCCAAAGACCAAGTTTATCGGCTTGACACCTTATTTCATCAAGGCTTTAAAAGAGTCATATTCCACTGACCAAGAACTTCCCGACCAGCAACTAGAAAATGGATTGGAAGGACTGCTATACCATCATAATAAAATTTATGTGCCAGAAAGTCTCAGACTGGAGATTCTGCAATTACATCATGACTCACCTCTGGCAGGTCATCCAGGTATAAGGAGAACTTACGAAAAGATAGCAAGGACCTTCTGGTGGCCTTCAATGACAAACAGTGTTAAGATATATGTGAAGTCATGTGCCACCTGTACTACTTCCAAGACAGCTAAAACTCCTCCATACGGTCTGCTCATGCCTTTACCCATCCCTACACTTCCCTGGCAGCACGTTTCTATGGATTTTATTGTGGACTTACCTCAGTCAAACGGAAAAAACACTATTATGGTAGTAGTAGACCTCTTAACTAAAATGGCTCATTTCCTACCCTACCATAAGTTACCAACTTCATCAGAGACTGCTGAGTTATTCCTGGATAACATTATTCGCTTACATGGGTTTCCAAGGATTATTACCTCTGATCGAGGTACCCAATTCACTTCTCGATTTTGGAGATCCCTTGTAAGCCAATTAAAGATCGACCACCGTCTCACAACCTCTTTCCATCCGCAAACCAATGGCCAGGTAGAGAGAATAAACCAATGGCTCGAACAATATCTTCGTTGTTTCTGTTCTTATCAACAGAGTCAATGGTCAGCATATCTTCCAATGGCGGAATTTGCATTCAACAGTTCTCAGAACTCCTCTTCTAAGATGTCACCATTTCATGCAAATTATGGGTTCCATCCAAATGCTTTCCCACCTTCAGGGTTACCCCAACACACCTCTTCTCCTTGTCCGACTGCTAACGACTTTGCATCTGATCGCTTATCTGTATTCCAGACTTTACAAAAGAATATCGCTTCTGCACAAGAAGGACAAATGCATTATTATAACTTACGTAGACGTCCTGCTCCTAAATATGAGATTGGTGATCTAGTCTGGTTATCGACCAAAAACCTTAAACTGAATGTACCCTGTAAGAAATTAGGGGGCAAGTTCATTGGACCATTCGCAGTTACCAAGGTTGTTAATCCTAATGCGATTACCTTACGCCTTCCAGATTCTCTAAAGAGTCATCCGACATTCCATGTGTCTCTGTTAAAACCGCACACCTCTACTAGGGCTCAGGGTGTCATCCTACCTCCTACCCCTACTCTTTCTCAGTTGGATGAATATGAAGTAGGAGAGATTCTCGACTCTCGATTGGTACATCATCAACTCCAGTATTTGGTACATTGGGCTGGATACTCTTCTGAGGAAGATTCGTGGGAGCCTTCTCAGAATGTTCATGCTCCACGAAAGGTTTCCATGTTCCATCGGCGACATCCGGACCATCCTGGTCCCTGACCTCTGTCTCTCCTTGGGGGGGAAACATGTCAGGTATTCCTCTGTATACCTGCCTACCTTGGTAACCCCTCCCACCTTACCTTTATATCCTGACTACGCCCTGTTCCTAGTGCTTAGTAATTTTGAGTTTGTACTAGCAAGTCAGACGATCCTAAGCTGCTGTCCTCACAGAAATTTATATATTGCCTTATCTCGAAAAGAGATTTTCACCTTTTGTCTACCCTGCCTTTCTTGGATTACAACTTGCTGATTCTAGGTTGAATCTTTACTTACTGCAACGTTTGATTCATATTTCCTTATCCTGCACCACCTACCTAACCGGAGCTTCCTGAAACAATTACCAAAAGACTCATCATTCTCACAAAAGGGAATCCTGTTTTCAGGAAGTCATCATTGTGAAGCCGGTTATTTAACGCTGTATTAGTAAGCGTTTGTTTAGAAAAACCGCCGCTCAGCAGCGGCAGCAGTGAAACGTGACGTCACCTGTCACTCAAACTGAAGGCCGTCTGAAACGCCCAGATACACGCTGCAGCATAGGAGCAGCTGTCCGCTCTCACAGTTTACGCTTGTAACCACAGAGACTCCCAACTCTGTTGCATCAGTTCTGACAGCTCACGCTGAAGGAGGAATACAGGTAGTCCACTCCTCAATAACCAAAAGCTATATCAGAGTCTCACCACAGATCTTCCGGAACTGCACTATCCTTACAAGCAATACTGTTAATCGCACAATTATATCTGATCTCACCTATTATATACTCGTAATAGAAATACTATTACAGTTAGAATCTTCACACTATCAACTCCACTCACTAAACAGGCCTCTATCTAAGATAATAGTTGCCTTAACAGTCAGTGGTACATATAAATATTCGCAGGTTTGCAGCTGTGACCAGAATAATTTAGGAAGAAGGAGATAGGTGGCGTATTTCAATACTAACCTGCATCAACCTTACAGCGCCCTAGATGTACTTGGCGCCATTTGAGCGTGAGTCCCTTGAGCGGGAGTCAAAGGATCTGACATGTTGGGAGAGTTAGTCGGCATAACTTCCCCCTCGTCAGATTCCTCTGGTGATAAATTTTTTAAAAACATAATATGATCTTTATTGCTTAAAGTGAAATCAGTACATTTGGTACACATTCTAAAAGGGGGTTCCACCATGGCTTTTAAACATAATGAACAAGGAGTTTCCTCTACGTCAGACATGTTTGTACAGACTAGCAATGAGACCAGCAAGCTTGGAAAACACTTTAAATCAAGTTAACAAGCAAAAAATCAAAACGGTACAGTGCCTTTAAGAGAAACAAATTTTGTCCGAATTTGAAAAACAGTGAAAAAAGGCAGTAAATCAAACAAAATTTTTACAGTGTGTATAATAAGCTAACAGAGCATTGCACCCACTTGCAAATGGATGATTAACCCCTTAGTTCAAAAAATGGATCAAACGATATAGACGTTTTTTTAACAGTCACACCAACTGCCACAGCCTTGCTGTGGGCCTACCTTCCCCAACAAACGATTTTGGAAAGCCTCTGAGCCCTTTAGAGATGTCCTATAGCATTCATGGGACTCCTGGAGGAAGCTGGATGTCTCAGTCTGTAATTTTTACTGCGCAAAAAAGCGCTAAAGTAGGCCCCTCCCACTCATAGTAACACAGTGGAAAGCCTCAGGAAACTGTTTCTAGGCAAATTTAAGCCAGACATGTGGAAAAAACTAGGCCCCAATAAAGTTTTATCACCAAAGTATATATAAAAACGCTTAAACATGCCAGCAAACGTTTTATATTGTAAATATAAAAGAGTATTACCTCAGAAAGTAAGCATGATACCAGTCGCTATTAAATCACTGTATTCAGGCTTACTTTACATAAATTTGGTATCAGCAGCATTTTTCTAGCATTCACATCTCCTAGAAAATAATTTTAACTGCACATACCTCATAGCAGGATAACCTGCACGCCATTCCCCCGCTGAAGTTTTTACCTCTCTCTTCAGACATGTGTGAGAACAGCAATGGATCTTAGTTACAACCTGCTAAGATCATAGAAATCACAGGCAGATTCTTCTAATTTTCTGCCTGGGACAAAATAGTACAACTCCGGTACCATTTAAAAATAACAAACTTTTGATTGAAGCAAGATAACAGCTACATTTCACCACTTTCCTCTTACTACCTCCATGCTTGTTGAGAGTTGCAAGAGAATGACTGGATATGGCAATTAGGGGAGGAGCTATATAGCAGCTCTGCTGTGGGTGATCCTCTTGCAACTTCCTGTTGGGAAGGAGAATATCCCACAAGTAATGGATGATCCGTGGACTGGATACACCTTACAAGAGAAAAAGGGACACTGTCACCCAATACCTGTCTACCTTCTGATAGCTTCAGTATCATTAATGTGTCAAAATACACACTGACTGAGTTTGAAAAATCTGATGCACCGAAATGAAATTTCTAGACCGAAACTGATACCGAAAATTCAGGATGCCCCGGCCGAAAACCGAAACAAATTTTATTTTATTTTTTCTAACTACAGTGTGTGTGTGTAGCTGAGAGAGCTTGTAGGCGAAAAAGCTCCAACAAATGGGCGTGGTCACTTGTACCGTAGGGCGTGATCTGCAGTGAAACTGGTGGAGCTCTTCAAGGGAGAGCATGGTTATAGCCAGACAACAATACAAGGTGGACATGTGTTTTGTTTTTGGGTGTAGTTATCCGTGTGATGGGCGTGGCTGCACCTGATTGTCTCTCATCGTATCTCCGCCTAGTTCCTGCTTCGGGTCTCACACTGACCCGTCAGATTATATGTCTGGAGCCCCAAATGGAGTCTGCCTGTCACCTATTACCAGGACCACCGGACTTAGCTACAACCTTACGTGCAAGCAAGGTGGTTATAGAAAGTTACTGTGCCACTGTCTGGTGGGTGCTAATTTGTACCAACTGTGTGCGAGCTTGGGGCTTATGCATATATAGTGTACACTCATATTTGCCTCAGGCGAATAGACTGTCTGTGCACAAGAGGCTGATGTATGAGCACTGTATATAAGGCTTATACATATTCACTGTGTGTGCTTAGGGCTGTGTCTGATAATATCAAGTGTTTATAAACATGCTACTTATCCTTCCTTGCATACTGTATTCAGTACTTTGGTTTACTTCTAAAAAAAAAAAAAAAAGGGCACTGCTAGTTTCAAATATCATCATGTCATGTTACTTATGTGTGTGCTCTGTGTACCATGCCAGTGCTGTGCTGCTCACCTTATGCTAAGGATAGACATGTAACTCAATAGAACAGGGGAGGGCTGTACATTTTTAGCCATTTTGGTCTTCTTTGGGCCGAAATTGGAACTGCACATTTTTGGCGGCCCAAATTTTGGTGCATCGCTAGTATTATTCTTTTTCTCTTACCTCTGAAATGGATGATGAATCTGAACATAAAGCTAATACTGATCCAGTGAAAAATACCAACATTATTCCCTATTTGCCTTTTTCTGATGCTTGTACTCTTACAACACTCAAGGAATTGTATAGTTATTCTTCTGATCTTACTCCTAAGCAGCAACAAAAACCCCAAAAGACAAAATCTGATCTTTATCCCATTCAACATAGGGGTGCAATACTAAATGCCTTTCAAAAAGCAGTCCAGGATGAAATCCTAACTTTATAAAGGCTGACATTAGTGACAATGCTGCTGCCCCCAATCTGAAATATAAAGAGCGTATGGCTATTAAGTCCTTACAAAACAATCATGATATTGTTATAAAGAATTCGGATAAGGGCAGCAGCATTGTCATTATGGACAAAAGCTTCTATTTCCAAGAGGCTCACAGACAACTCTCTGATATCAACACCTATTACAAATTATCTACTAATCCTACTAACACCTAAAAAGGATTCCAAAAAGGAATTAACACAGCTGGCTCAAGAGGGTATTTCACTGGGCATTTTTTGCAATAATGACTTAAATACCTTAGTTCCAGAGAATCCAATCATTCCCATTTTTTACCATGTACCGAAGGAACTGTATTTTGCATGTCATATTTCATCTCATATCCTGCATTTGGTTTATTGTGTCCCTAATATGCCCTACTGCTAAGCATTAGAGAATCAAGACAAAAAATTGTGTCTTGTCCTTACGTATGAATCTTATAATAGTATTCACTATAGCATGACTAAGCATTCACCTTTAATGTTAGGTCTGTGTTGTTAAATAATCAGCTCTTCTCTATGTTAAATATGAGAAAATATCACTTGCAGTTGTCTAATTTATTATGCAGCTTATCATAAAAATAGCCTAAGTGTTCAAAATTTAAACTAATTATTTACTCTATTTTCTTATCTATAGATATTTGTACAACAAGTGTATTGTGTCACCCCAGCACTGTGATTATAATTCTGCTTCATTTTTTGCTTTTAACACTTATTTGGTATGTGTTTTAATCTTAGTTGGAGTAGCAAGAGTTAACCGATTTGTACCTTTGGTATAAATTGCCTATCTCTGCTACACCTCACTAATCTATGAATAAGCGCCACTAGGGGGCGCGAAACGTGTAAGACTGGCCTTGTATGCATGTCTGCCCTCTGTTTGGGAACACGCTATGTTTTTTGTGTGTCACAATAAAGGTATGTTTTTACTTTTCTACTAACCAAGCAATGCCTGCTTTTTTTTGACCCTTTATATTGGTAAGACCACTACCACCTTCAGGGAACGCCTAGCTAGCCACAAGAGTGCCATTAGGGCGGCATATAGCAAAAAAAGCAGTGATCGGCCTGTAGCAAGCCACTTTTTGCAACAAGGCCACACGGTCGCCATGTTGAGAACAATCTTGATAGACAGGGTTCCCTCCCCTCAAAAAAGGAGGTAATAGAGATGAGGAGCTCTTAAAAAAGGAAGCACGTTGGATACCCCGTTTAGGGACTATGTGCCCTAAAGGGTTAAACACCCAACATGATTTATCATTATTCTACTAGGTTAATTCACATTTTGTCTAGGTCTTTATCTTAGGGATGGAATTAATTAGTTTTAAGGTTTGAAATACTAGGTTAATGTAGGAAGGGTCGGTCCCTAGGGACCGCAATATATTTTGCCCATTTTAAATTTAATCTATAGAAAGTCTTGCTATGGTAGTGTAGATGTTCTCTGACCGTTATGGCAATGTCTCAACATTTGCTATCACATATATATATATATATATATATATATATATATATATATATATATATATATATATATATAGTGTAAGGATTCCAGTCCGCTTTTTCCAGTTACCTTTCAATCACATGGTCTCTACCTGTCTGCATTTAAGTCATCACCTGACTGCAGACAGGTGCTTAGTTATTGCACATGTAGCTGTTTGTAGCAGTCCTGCTATCCTTGCTACTGAGTTCTCTATCAAGCTCTCCTTGTGGATTACAAAGCTTTATTCCTTTGTCACCTGGATTCTACTTATCCTTTTACCTCAGGAGGTTTATAACACAGCGACTTTCATATTGCTCCTAATACCCTCTGCTGCACAAAGGATTTATCACATTTCATGTTTTGCCGAAATTGGCACTTTCCCTGCAGCTGCTTACAAGCCACACGCCTTCTCAGTGGGACTTCACTTACCATCTTATCAAGCCTTCTGACATTGCACTCAACCTGTTGTCTCTCCTACAGTTCAAACTCTCATTTAGAGACAGCCGCTTACCTCTTCTGTGACCGGAGCTACAGTTTTCACTGCCGCTTGTGCCGCTGTCAGTCAGAGTCTCAGCTCCTCCTACCAGCGGTTACTGATCTCGGCTCTATAGCGGGCTAGTACAAAGACTCTGTGTCTCATATGTATTCCCTCATCATGGTAACACTGTGAAGGAAAACTTAACACCTAAGTCCTTTGTTATAACCTGCTAGCTTACCTTTTGGACGAACTGTGCTAATCCTCGCTGTGCACATTACTCCCTTCAATACCTGCTTGCTAATCTATGTAGGAGTAATTTGGAACTCTGCTTACATTTCAGAATCTTACTCCTATCCTGATATCAGTTTCAATAATAGAGTGAATTATAACTCTATCTCCTCCTATGTAAATTACATTAACTTTATTTCACTTATCAAACAGTCTATGCTAATTAATAGCCTGTTCAACTAAGTGATACATATTCTGTTCTCATTAAGTCTGCAGCTGAGTTCCTATATTTCTGCACAACCAGGAAACAAACCTTATATATGGGATATACTAACAACTAAATTTACACTACTCAATGAAAGATCAAAGGTGACACCATTAGTAACACTCAATACTACAATTTCTGAGCAAGTACAAAATAATAGCTAAATAAGGGTTTACACAGAATAGCTGACACCTCAATAGATAATAAAATTATAATGTACACACAATATTCGGAATTGGGAGATGGGGAACAAAATGTATGGTTTCACCATTTACAATTAAAATCTAGAGTGCAAGAAATAACGGGATACAGAACAATGTCAACAAGTACACAGTTTGAAATACTATGCCTCTCTAAATTATACATTAAAGGAACAATTTCAAAGTTATATACAATACCCAACTAAATAAAAATAAGAAAACATCAGTAATCCTCAGATGGGAAAGAGAATTAGGTAAAACATGGGAGATAGAAAATTGGAATGAGACACTCCTTCACATCGAATGCATCATTAAAAACAAAATTTATGCTTACCTGATAAATTTATTTCTCTTGTGGTGTATCCTGTTCATCCATTACTTGTGGGATATTCTCCTTCCCAACAGGAAGCTGCAAGAGGACACCCACAGCAGAGCTGTCTATATAGCTCCTCCCCTAACTGCCACCCCCAGTCATTCGACCGAAGACAAGCAAGAAAAAAGGAGAAACCATAGGGTGCAGTGGTGACTGTAGTTTAAAAATAAAAAACACCTGCCTTAAAATGACAGGGAGGGCAGTGGACTGGATACACCACAAGAGAAATACATTTATCAGGTAAGCATAAATTTTGTTTTCTCTTGTAAAGGTGTATCCAGTCCACGGGTTCATCCATTACTTGTGGGATACCAATATCAAAGCTTTAGGACACGAATGAAGGGAGGGACAAGGCAGGAACTTAAACGGAAGGCACCACTGCCTGCAAGACCTTTCTCCCAAAAATAGCCTCCGAGGAAGCAAAAGTATTGAATTTGTAGAATTTAGAAAAAGTATAAAGCGAAGACCAAGTCGCCGCCTTACAAATCTGTTCAACAGAGGCCTCATTTTTAAAAGCCCATGTGGAAGCCACCGCTCTAGTGGAATGAGCTGTAATTCTTTCAGGAGGCTGCTGGCCAGCAGTCTCATAAGCTAAGCGGATTAAGCTTCTCAGCCAAAAAGAAAGATGTTGCCGAAGCCCTTTGGCCTCTCTTCTGTCCAGAGTAGACAACGAACAAAGAAGATGTTTGACGAAAATCCTTCGTAGCTTGTAAATAAAACTTTAAAGCACGAACTACATCAAGATTGTGTAATAGACGTTCCTTCTTAGAGGAAGGATTAGGACATAATGAAGGAACAACGATCTCCTGATTGATATTCTTATTAGATACCACCTTAGGAAGAAACCCAGGTTTGGTACGTAAAACTACCTTATCTGCATGGAAAATCAGATAAGGGGAATCACACTGTAATGCAGATAACTCCGAAACTCTTCGAGCCGAGGAGATAGCTACTAAAAACAGAACTTTCCAAGATAAGTTTAATATCTATGGAATGCAAAGGTTCAAACGGAACCCCTTGAAGAACTTTAAGAACTAAATTTAAACTCCATGGCGGAGCAACAGGTTTAAACACAGGCTTGATTCTAACCAAAGCCTGACAAAATGCCTGAACGTCTGGAACCTCAGCCAGACGTTTGTGCAAAAGAATAGACAGAGCAGAAATCTGTCCCTTTAAGGAACTAGCTGAAAATCCCTTCTCCAATCCCTCTTGGAGAAAGGATAATATCCTAGGAATCCTCCATGAGTAACCCTTGGATTCACACCAATGAAGATATTTACACCATATCTTATGATAGATTTTCCTGGTGACAGGCTTTCAAGCCTGAATTAAGGTATCAATGACCGACTCGGAAAAACCACGCTTTGATAGAATCAAGCGTTCAATCTCCAAGCAGTCAGACGCAGAGAAATTAGATTTGGATGTTTGAAGGGACCTTGAAGTAGAAGGTCCTGCCTTAGCGGCAGAGTCCATGGTGGAAAGGATGACATGTCCACCAGATCTCCATACCAAGTCCTGCGTAGCCACGCAGGAGCTATCAAGATCACCAAAGCTCTCTCCTGCTTGATCTTGGCTGAAGCCAGGCTGAAGGACCAGGGCGCTGCTAGAGCATCTATCAGCGCTGCCTTGGTATCCCTGGACCTGGACCCGTAACGAGGAAGCTTGGCGTTCTGACGAGACGCCATCAGATCCAGTTATGGTTTGCCCCATAGTTGAATCAACTGGGAAAATACCTCCGGATGGAGCTCCCACTCCCCCGGATGAAAAGTCTGCCGACTTAGAAAATCCGCCTCCCAGTTCTCTACTCCTGGGATATGGATAGCTGAGAGATGGCAAGAGTGAACCTCTGCCCATAGAATTATCTTTGAAACCTCCAACATTGCCAGGGGGCACCTTGTTTACCCCTGATGGTTGATATAGGCTACAGTCGTGATGTTGTCCGACTGAAATCTGATGAACCTGACCGCAGCTAGCTGAGGCCAAGCCTGAAGAGCATTGAATATCGCTCTTAGTTCTAGAATGTTTATCGGAAGGAGGGCCTCCTCCTGAGTCCACGAACCCTGAGCCTTCAGGGAGTTCCAGACTGCACCCCAGCCCAGAAGGCTGGCATCTGTCGTCACTATAGTCCATTCTGGCCTGCGGAAACTCATTCCTCTGGACAGATGGACCCGAGATAGCCACCAGAGAAGAGAATCCCTGATCTCTTGATCCAGATTTAGTAGAGGGGACAAATCTGTGTAATCCTCATTCCACTGATTGAGCATGCAAAGTTGCAGTGGTCTGAGATGTAGGCGGGAAAACGGAACTATGTCCATTGCCGCTACCATTAAGCCGATTACTTCCATACACTGAGCCACTGACGGACGAGAAGTGGAATAAAGAGCACGGCAGGAAGTTAGAAGCTTTGACAACCTGACCTCTGTCAGAAAAATTTTCATTTCTACTGAATCTATCAGAGTTCCTTCCACCCGTGAGACCTCAGGAATGCCAGAACAATGTCCGTATGGGACCGGCGATTTGAAAAGTCGACGCCTGTATCAGAATGTCGTCTAGGTAAGGGGCCACTGCTATGCCCTGCGACCTTAGAACCGCCAGAAGGGACCCTAGAACCTTCGTAAAGATTCTTGGTGCCGTGGCTAACCCGAAGGGAAGAGCCACAAACTGGTAATGCCTGTCTAGGAAGGCAAACCTGAGAAACTGCTGATGATCTCTGTGTATCGGAATGTGTAGATAAGCATCCTTTAAGTCCACAGTAGTCATATATTGACCCTCCTGGATCATAGGTAGGATGGTTTGAATAGTCTCCATCTTGAAGGATGGGACCCTGAGAAATTTGTTTAGGATCTTGAGATCCAAGATTGGTCTGAAAGTTCCCTCTTTTTTGGGAACTATAAACAGATTTGAATAGAAGCCCTGCCCCTGTTCCTCCTTTGGAACTGGGTGGATCACTTCCATAACCAGTAGGTCTTGAACGCAACGTAAGGATGCCTCTCTCTTTATCTGCTTTGCAGATAATTGTGAGAGATGAAATCTCCCCTTTGGAGATGAAGCTTTGAAATCCAGAAGATATCCCTGGGAAACAATCTCCAGAGCCCAGGGATCCTGGACGTCTCTTGCCCAAGTCTGGGCGAAGAGAGAAAGTCTGCCCCCCACTAGATCCGGTCCCAGATCGGGGGCTACTCCTTCATGCTGTCTTAGAGGCAGCAGCAAGTTTTTTGGCCTGCTTCCCCTTGTTCCAAGCCTGGTTAGGTCTCCAGACTGGCTTGGGCTGGGCAAAATTTCCCTCTTGTTTTGCAGTAGAGGAAGTTGAAGCTGCGCCACTCTTGAAGTTTAGAAAGGAACGGAAATTAGTCTGTTTGGTCCTTAATTTGTTGGACCTATCCTGGGGAAGGGCGTGGCCTTTTCCTCCAGTAATATCAGAAATGATCTCATTCAGTCCAGGCCCGAATAGGGTCTGCCCTTTGAAGGGGATGTTGAGAAGTTTAGACTTTGAAGTAACGTCAGCTGACCAGGATTTAAGCCATAGTGCCCTACGCACCTGAATGGCAAAACCTGAATTCTTAGCCGTTAGCTTGGTTAAATGAAAAACGGCGTCAGAAATAAATTAATTGGCTAACTTAAGAGCTTTAAGCCTGTCTAGGATATCATCCAACGGGGTCTCTACCTGTAGAGCATCCTCAAGAGACTCGAACCAGAAAGCCGCTGCAGCAGTGACTGGGGCAAGGCATGCAAGAGGCTGGAGAATAAAACCTTGTTGTATAAAGATTTTCTTAAGGAAACCCTCTAATTTTTAATCCATTGGATCTAGGAAAGCACAACTGTCCTCGACAGGGATAGTTGTACGCTTGGCTAGAGTAGAGACTGCTCCCTCCACCTTAGGGACCGTCTGCCACGAGTCCCGTGTTGCGGCATCTATAGGAAACATCTTTTTAAAAGCAGGAGGGGGAGAGAACAGTACACCTGGTCTATCCCAATTCCTTAGTAATAATTTCTGAAAACCTCTTAGGGATTGGAAAAACGTCAGTGTAAACAGGCACTGCAAAGTATTTGTCCATTTTACACAATTTCTCTGGGACTAGAATGGTGTCACAGTCATCCAGAGTCGCTAAAACCTCCCTGAGCAACAAACGGAGGTGTTCAAGCTTAAATTTAAACAGTGTCATTTCAGAGTCAGACTGAAGTAACACCTTCCCTGAATCAGAAATGTCACCCACAGATAGAAGCTCTCCTGCTTCGGCTTCTGCACATTGTGAGGGTATATCAGACATAGCTACTAAAGCGTCAGAAAGCTCTGTATTTGTTCTAGCCCCAGAGCCGTCTTGCTTACCTTGTAACCCTGGCAGTTTGGACAATACCTCTGTGAGGGTATGATTCATAACTGCCGCCATGTCTTGTAAGGTAAACGCATTGGACGCGCTAGATGTACTTGGCGTCACTTGAGCGGGAGTTATAGGTTCTGACACGTGGGGAGAGCTTTTGTCAGTCTGACACGTGGGGAGAGCTTTGTCAGCCTGAGAAACCTCTGGTGATAAATCTTTAAAAGCCATAATATGGTCTTTATAACTTATAGAAAGGTCAGTGCATTTGGTACACATTCTAAGAGGGGGTTCCACAATGGCTTCTAAACATAATGAACAAGGAGTTTCCTCTATGTCAGACATGTTTAACAGACTAGTAATGAGACCAGCAAGCTTGGAAAACACTTTAATAAATGTGAAAAAGCAATTATATAAAAACGGTACTGTGCCTTTAAGAGAAAAAAACTACCACATAAACTGCAAAACAGTGAAAAAAGGAGTAAACTCTACGAAATTTTTACAGTGTGTATAAGGGACTAAAGCAGCATTGCACCCACTTGCAAATGGATGATTAACCCCTTAGGCCCCAAAACAGGTTAGAAAAACGTTAAAACCGTTAAAAAACAGACAAACACACTGCCACAGCTCTGCTGTGGCTCCTACCTGCCCTTAAACACGATTTTTGCAGGAACAAAAACCTCTATAGAGGTCCTAGATGCCAGAGGACTCCTTTAGGGAAGCTGGATGTCTCAGTCTGAAAATCAACTGCGCATTTAGAGCGCAAAAATAGGCCCCTCCCACAATGCACTCAATGTCAGAGGGCCTTAAAAAAGTACTCCTAGGAGTAATCTAACTAGCCATGTGGAAAACAAGGCCCCAAAATAAAGATTTATCACCCTAAGAGAAAAAACGTTTTTTCTATCAACCATGCAAACGTTTTTACACTAAGTAATATTAGTATTAACATGAATATTACCCTTTTTTGCAAGCATGATCCCAGTCGTTGTTAAATCACTGTATCAGGCTTACCTCAAATATACCAGGCACTGTCAGCATTTTCTAGACCTTATCATCACTCTAGAAAAAAATATACTGAACATACCTCAAAGCAGGTAATCTGCAGACCGCCCCCCTAACTGAAGTTTTCTTTCCATACTCTTCAGTTATGTGTGAGAACAGCAATGGACCTTAGTTACAAACCGCTAAGATCATCAAACCTCCAGGCAGAATTCTTCTTCCAATTTCTGCCTGAGAGTAAAACAGTACAACGCCGGTACCGTTTAAAAATAACAAACTTTTGATTGAAGGTAAAAACTACACTAAGTCACCACATATCTCTTGATACTTCCTTTCTTGTCCAGAGCTGCAAGAGAATGACTGGGGGTGGCAGTTAGGGGAGGAGCTATATAGACAGCTCTGCTGTGGGTGTCCTCTTGCAGCTTCCTGTTGGGAAGGAGAATATCCCACAAGTAATGTATGAACCCGTGGACTGGATACACCTTTACAAGAGAAAGAAATCTATTTGAAAGTTGTATTTGGCTGGTACCTGTATCCCACTATATTCTGCAAACCAGAAGATTCACAAGCTAGAATATGCTACAGAGGATGTGGAGAAATAGGATCTTATCGCCATATGTGGTGGGATTGTAATGGGATCAGGGATATATGGACACAAATATCCAATTTACTAAGCTCGAAAATAGCTTCTCTCTCACTCCTCCACTTTCCAATAGAAGACATATTACAGAAACACTCTAGATTAGTAAATATGATATGTACAGACACTAGAATAAGCATAGCCAGATTTTGGAAGGTTAACCTCCATGCATGAATTATATTTTAAAACAGATTGAATATCACTACCATATGTCTAGTGCGACTGCAACCATAACAAATACCAAAGAAAAATTCCTGGAAAAATGGGAACCATACATAATGTATTTTAAATCCAGAAGGAGGTTGAGCACTACAAATACAGGCGCAAATATATAAAAAAAAAATAGTTACTTATCAGAAAATATTCTATTGCACTTTATTATAGTTAGAGCAAAACTTACTGCATTCCTACAAGTATCTGAGAAGATTATATTTGTTTTTTATGTTAAAAATTCAAATATACAAGAAGTTTGGAAATATGTAAAATTCAATGTTTATTACTATATACAATTTTTCCATTGTGTAAAACTGCTATTACATTGTTGTGAAACAATTATATTTGTATTCAATTTATAGAAAATCAATAAAAAAAACTTTTCAACAACAAAAAAAAGTTGGCATGAATTTTATCTAGATTATTCACAAATAAATAATAGCATAAGAAGAGCAACTTACAGATCGCAATCTTTTTTTTGGAGGGCTGCTAGAGAGGCCATCAAGCTGACCATGCTCCCCTAAGAATCCGGTCACTTGCTCTAGAAAGGAAGTCACATCTAGCTGATGCCACTCTACCAACTTCTGGCCTATAGGCAATACAAAAGGGAACACAGCAAATAACACAATCTGCAAAAGTATAGATAAACTTTTAGTCTAAAACATCCCCTTCTGCTCTTACCTGTACGGGGATCTAGAATGGAGACATATGGGAAGTCGGATAATTTATAAAACTGTATGTATCTCTGCCCCTCTTCACTATCATGATAAACCTGTAGAGGTGAAAAAACAATTTTATCAAGCAATAACATTATATAGATGTGTGGCTAATGATTTTAAAAGTTATTTCTCTTTTAAGGGAACACAGAATCCACAGTTTAATTTTTTTTTTTTTAAATACTTTTACTTTACAAACATTTAGAAAATTTACTATTTACATTGCATAAGGCTTTCTAAAGACCATTTTCACCTACACAAACTAGTTTTATGAACCTGAATTTTTACATTGCTTGGTTCTGCTCCCAAACTGTAGGAACAGGAATACAGTTTGTGCCGCAATGTAACACCTTTTTTTTAATTGGGGTCTAAGTAATGATTGTAAATAAGGATGCTTATAGAAAAATAGCAAAAATAAGAAGCCAGAGCTATAATTATAGAATTCAGGATTTGTCAAGAAATAGGTTATATATTTCATAAAATATATAAATATTTTATAAAATTATATATATTTCACTTAGTCACTCCACAGCATGGACTTATCCGCACTTCAGGGACCTTACTCACTCTGGTATGGGTCAGTCATTGTTAAGCATGTTGAGATTTGTGTGTAAACTTCTCTCCAATGTATGTATACTTCTTACTTTGAATTGAAAATCAAAATAAAATATAAATTAAAAAAAAAAAATTATATATATTTCCCAGATATGAGGGATATACCCTCAGCCAGTAAAAGACGTTAAACAAACATCATAACGTATACATACTGCACCAGTTACGCCACAGCCAAATACAGGAAACTGCGTTAGCATTCCGTCTGCAGTACTGCGCAAATGTTGATGTTGCTATGGTAATCAGTCAATGTGACAAAATATAAAAGTGATCATTCTTGCACCAGTCTTACAACATAAAGGGGCCAATTTATCAAGTGTCTGTAGCGAATCATGTCCGCCAGACACTTGATAAATGCCGACAGCATACGTTATCGGCATTTATCATTGCACAAGCAGTTCTGGTGAACTGCTTGCACAAAGCCGCCCCCCCTGCAGATTCGCGGCCAGTCGGGGGGTGTCAATCAACTTGATTGTATGAGATCGGGCGGATTGATATCCGCCACCTCAGAGGAGGCATACGAGTTAACGAGCAGCGGTATTAAGACCGCTGCTTTTTAACTGCGGTTTCCGGCGAGACTGAAGGATCGTGCGGAAACAGGGGGTATACATCCCCATTCGGGCCGTGATAAATTGGCCCCAAAGTGTTGAAAACCATTACAATTATCAAAGGAAGCACTTTTAATCCAGGTTTGTATTTAACCCCCTAGGGACCAAGGTCTTAAAAATCCATTTAGCTTCTTACAATTTACAAGGGTTGCTAACCATAGAACTAAAACGGAAATTACAAGGTCTTAAAAACAGAATTTATGCTTACCTGATAAATTACTTTCTCCAACGGTGTGTCCGGTCCACGGCGTCATCCTTACTTGTGGGATATCTCTTCCCCAACAGGAAATGGCAAAGAGTCCCAGCAAAGCTGGCCATATAGTCCCTCCTAGGCTCCGCCCACCCCAGTCATTCGACCGACGGACAGGAGGAAATATATAGGAGAAACCATATGGTACCGTGGTGACTGTAGTTAGAGAAAATAATTAATCAGACCTGATTAAAAAACCAGGGCGGGCCGTGGACCGGACACACCGTTGGAGAAAGTAATTTATCAGGTAAGCATAAATTCTGTTTTCTCCAACATTGGTGTGTCCGGTCCATGGCGTCATCCTTACTTGTGGGAACCAATACCAAAGCTTTAGGACACGGATGAAGGGAGGGAGCAAAACATAATTTATGCTTACCTGATAAATTCCTTTCTCCTGTAGTGTAGTCAGTCCACGGGTCATCCATTACTTATGGAATATATATCTCTTCCTAACAGGAAACTGCAAGAGAATTACCCAGCAGAGCTGCTATATAGCTCCTCCCCTCACATATCATACTCAGTCATTCGACCAAAGCAGACGAGAAAGGAGGAACCATAGGGAACAGTGGTGACTGGAGTTTAATTAAAATTTAGACCTGCCGTAAAAACAGGGCGGGCCGTGGACTGACTACACTACAGGAGAAAGGAATTTATCAGGTAAGCATAAATTATGTTTTCTCCTGTTAAGTGTAGTCAGTCCACGGGTCATACATTACTTATGGAATACCAATACCAAAGCTATAGTACACGGATGAAGGGAGGGACAAGGCAGGAACATTAAACAGAAGGAACCACTGCCTGAAGTACCTTTCTCCCAAAAATAGCCTCCGACGAAGCAAAAGTGTCAAATTTGTAAAATTTTGAAAAAGTGTGAAGCGAAGACCAAGTCGCAGCCTTGCAAATCTGTTCAACAGAGGCCTCATTTTTAAAGGCCCAGGTGGAAGCCACAGCTCTAGTAGAATGAGCTGTAATCCTTTCAGGAGGCTGCTGTCCAGCAGTCTCATAGGCTAAGCGTATTATGCTACGAAGCCAAAAAGAGAGAGAGGTAGCCGAAGCCTTTTGACCTCTCCTCTGTCCAGAGTAAACGACAAACAGGGAAGAAGTTTGACGAAAATCCTTAGTTGCCTGCAAATAGAATTTCAGGGCACGGACTATGTCCAGATTATGCAAAAGTCGTTCCTTCTTTGAAGAAGGGTTAGGACACAGAGATGGAACAATAATCTCTTGATTGATATTCCTGTTAGTAACTACCTTAGGTAAGAACCCAGGTTTAGTACGCAGGACTACCTTGTCTGAATGAAAAATCAGATAAGGAGAATCACAATGTAAGGCAGATAACTCAGAGACTCTTCGAGCCGAGGAAATAGCCATCAAAAACAGAACTTTCCAAGATAACAGCTTGATATCAATGGAATGAAGGGGTTCAAATGGAACGCCTTGAAGAACATTAAGAACTAAGTTTAAGCTCCACGGCGGAGCAACAGACTTAAACACAGGCTTAATCCTAGTTAAAGCCTGACAGAAAGCCTGAACGTCTGGAACTTCAGCCAGACGTTTGTGTAGAAGAATAGACAGAGCAGAAATCTGTCCCTTTAACGAACTAGTAGATAAGCCCTTTTCTAAACCCTCTTGTAGAAAGGACAATATCCTAGGAATCCTAACCTTACTCCATGAGTAACTCTTGGATTCGCACCAATGTAAATATTTACGCCATATCTTATGGTAAATTTTTCTGGTAACAGGCTTCCTAGCCTGTATTAAGGTATCAATAACCGACTCCGAGAAGCCACGCTTTGATAGAATCAAGCGTTCAATCTCCATGGAGTCAGCCTCAGAGAAATTAGATTTGGATGTTTGAAAGGACCCTGCATTAGAAGGTCCTGTCTCAGAGGCAGAGACCACGGTGGACAGGACGACATGTCCACTAGGTCTGCATACCAGGTCCTGCGTGGCCACGCAGGCGCTATCAGAATCACCGAAGCTCTCTCCTGTTTGATCTTGGCAATCAAACGAGGAAGCATCGGGAATGGTGGAAACACATAAGCCATGTTGAAGACCCAAGGGGCTGTCAGAGCATCTATCAGCACCGCTCCCGGGTCCCTGGACCTGGATCCGTAACAAGGAAGCTTGGCGTTCTGACGACACGCCATGAGATCCAGATCTGGTTTGCCCCAACGACGAATCAGTTGAGCAAAGACCTCCGGATGAAGCTCCCACTCCCCCGGATAAAAAGTCTGGCGACTTAGAAAATCCGCCTCCCAGTTCTCCACGCCTGGGATGTAGATCGCTGACAGGTGGCAAGAGTGAGACTCTGCCCAGCGAATTATCTTTGAGACTTCCAACATCGCTAGGGAACTTCTGGTTCCCCCTTGATGGTTGATGTAAGCCACAGTCGTGATGTTGTCCGACTAAAATCTGATGAACCTCAGAGTTGCTAACTGAGGCCAAGCTAGGAGAGCATTGAATATTGCTCTTAACTCCAGAATATTTATTGGGAGGAGTTTCTCCTCCTGAGTCCATAATCCCTGAGCTTTCAGGGAATTCCAGACTGCTCCCCAGCCTAGAAGGCTGGCGTCTGTTGTTACAATCGTCCAATCTGGCCTGCGAAAGGTCATCCCCTTGGACAGATGTGGCCGAGAAAGCCACCATAGAAGAGAATCTCTGGTCTCTTGATCCAGATTTAGTAGGGGGGACAAATCTGAGTAATCCCTGTTCCACTTACTTAGCATGCAAATGCAGCGGTCTGAGATGCAGGCGCGCAAATGGTACTATGTCCATTGCCGCTACCATTAAGCCGATTACTTCCATGCACTGAGCTACTGACGGGTGTGGAATGGAGTGAAGGACACGGCAAGCATTTAGAAGTTTTAATAACCTGGCCTCTGTCAGGTAAATTTTCATCTCTACAGAATCTATAAGAGTCCCTAGAAAGGGAACTCTTGTAAGTGGTAATAGAGAACTCTTTTCCACGTTCACCTTCCACCCATGCGACCTCAGAAATGCCAGAACTATCTCTGTATGAGACTTGGCAGTTTGAAAACTTGACGCTTGTATCAGAATGTCGTCTAGGTACGGAGTCACCGCTATGCCTCGCGGTCTTAGTACCGCCAGAAGTGATCCTAGAATTTTTGTAAAGATTCTTGGAGCCGTAGCTAATCCGAAGGGAAGAGCTACAAACTGGTAATGCCTGTCTAGGAAGGCAAATCTCAGATACCGGTAATGGTCCTTGTGAATCGGTATGTGAAGGTAGGCATCCTTTAGATCCACTGTGGTCATGTACTGACCCTCTTGGATCATGGGAAGGATGGTTCGAATAGTTTCCATTTTGAATGATGGAACTCTTAGAAATTTGTTTAGGATTTTTAAGTCCAAGATTGGCCTGAAGGTTCCCTCTTTCTTGGGAACCACAAAGAGGTTTGAATAGAATCCCTGCCCGTGTTCCGTCCGCGGAACTGGGTGGATTACCCCCATTAGTAAGAGGTCTTGTACACAGCGTAGAAACGCCTCTTTCTTTATTTGGTTTGCTGATAACCTTGAAAGATGAAATCTCCCCCGTGGAGGAGAAGTTTTGAAGTCCAGGAGATATCCCTGAGATATGATCTCCAACGCCCAGGGATCCTGGACATCTCTTGCCCAAGCCTGGGCAAAGAGAGAAAGTCTGCCCCCCACTAGATCCGTTTCCGGATAGGGGGCCCTCTCTTCATGCTGTTTTGGGGGCAGCAGCAGGTTTCTTGGCCTGCTTGCCCCTGTTCCAGGACTGGTTAACTTTCCAGCCCTGTCTGTAACGAGCAACAGCTCCTTCCTGTTTTGGAGCGGAGGAAGTTGATGCTGCTCCTGCCTTAAAGTTACGAAAGGCACGAAAATTAGACTGTTTGGCCTTTGATTTGGCCCTGTCCTGAGGTAGAGCATGGCCCTTACCTCCCGTAATGTCAGCAATAATTTCTTTCAAGCCGGGCCCGAATAAGGTCTGCCCTTTGAAAGGAATATTAAGGAATTTAGATTTAGAAGTCACGTCAGCTGACCAGGATTTAAGCCATAGCGCTCTGCGCGCTTGGATGGCGAATCCGGAGTTCTTAGCCGTAAGTTTGGTTAAATGCACAACGGCATCAGAAACAAATGCGTTAGCTAGCTTAAGTGTCTTAAGCTTGTTAATTATTTCATCCAATGGAGCTGAGCGAATGGCCTCTTCCAGAGACTCAAACCAGAATGCTGCCGCAGCAGTGACAGGCGCAATGCATGCGAGGGGCTGTAAAATAAATCCTTGTTGAACAAACATTTTCTTAAGGTAACCCTCTAATTTTTTATCCATTGGATCTGAAAAGGCACAACTATCCTCCACCGGGATAGTGGTACGCTTAGCTAAAGTAGAAACTGCTCCCTCCACCTTAGGGACCGTCTGCCATAAGTCTCGTGTGGTGGCGTCAATAGGAAACATTTTCCTAAATATGGGAGGAGGGGTAAAAGGCACACCCGGTCTATCCCACTCCTTGCTAATAATCTCTGTAAGCCTTTTTGGTATAGGAAATACGTCAGTACACACCGGTACCGCATAGTATCTATCCAACCTACATAATTTCTCTGGAATTGCAACCGTGTTACAATCATTCAGAGCCGCTAATACCTCCCCTAGCAATGTGCGGAGGTTCTCTAGCTTAAATTTAAAATTGGAAATCTCTGAATCCAGTCTCCCTGGATCAGATCCGTCACCCACAGAATGAAGCTCTCCGTCCTCACGTTCTGCAAACTGTGACGCAGTATCTGACATGGCTCTCATCTCATCCGCGCGCTCTATCCTTAACCCAGAGCTATCGCGCTTGCCTCTTAATTCTGGCAACTTAGATAATACTTCTGTCATAACAGTAGCCATGTCTTGCAAAGTGATTTGTAAGGGCCTCCCTGATGTACTTGGCGCCACAAAATCACGCACCTCCTGAGCGGGAGGCGAAGGTACTGACACGTGAGGAGAGTTAGTCGGCATAACTTCCCCCTCGTCGTCTGGTGATAATTTCTTTACATGTAAAGATTGACTTTTATTTAAAGTAGCATCAATGCAATTAGTACACAAATTTCTATTGGGCTCCACATTGGCCTTTAAACATAGTGAACGAAGAGATTCATCTGAGTCAGACATGTTTAAACAGACTAGCAATGAGACTAGCAAGCTTGGAAATACTTTTCAAAATTAATTTACAAGCAATATAAAAAAACGTTACTGTGCCTTTAAGAAGCACAGAAAAAACTGACACAGTTGAAATAACAATGACCAAAATAGTTATAGCAACCAAATTTTCACAGTAAATGTATTAAGTTAGCAAAGGATTGCACCCACCAGCAAATGGATGATTAACCCCTTAGTACCCAAAAACGGATAACAATTATATAATTAACGTTTTTCTCACAGTCAAATACACTGTCACAGGACTGCTGTGCCTGATTACCTCCGTCAAAATGGATTTTGAAGACCCCTGAGCTCTCTAGAGACAATCTGGATCATGGAGGATGAAGTAGACAGATTGTGACTGAATTTTTACTGCGCAAAAAAGCGCTAAAATAGGCCCCTCCCACTCATATTACAACAGTGGGGAAGCTCAGAAACTGTTTCTATGCAGAAAACAAAAATGGCCATGTGGTAAAAACCATGCCCTAATAAGTTTTATCACCAAGTACCTTACAAAAACGATTAACAAGCCAGTAAACGTTTTAAACATACATTTGAAAGTTATGTATTATTATTAATAAGCCTGCTACCAGTCGTTTTTACTGCAGTTAAGGCTCATACATTATTTCAGTATTAACAGTATTTTCAGAGTCAATTCCATTCCTTAGAAAAATACATTCAGTGTACACACACACACACATCAGCCTGATACCAGTCGCTATCACTGCATTTAAGGCTGAACTTACTTTACAATGGTATCAGCAGTATTTTCTCAGTCAATTCCATTCCTCAGAAAATAAATTACTGCACATACCTCATTTGTTGCAGGGGAGCCCTGCATGCTATTCCCCTTCTCTGAAGTTACCTCACTCCTCAGATGAGAAACAGCCAGTGGATCTTAGTTACGTCTGCTAAGACCATAGAAAAAAACCCAGGCAGATTCTTCTTCTAATGCTGCCTGAGAATAAACAGCACACTCCGGTGCCATTTAAAAATAACAAACTTTTGATTGTAGAAATAAACTAAGTTAAAAAACACCACAGATCTCTCACAGCTTCCTTTTTAGTTAGGCTGCAAGAGAATGACTGAGTATGATATGTGAGGGGAGGAGCTATATAGCAGCTCTGCTGGGTAATTCTCTTGCAGTTTCCTGTTAGGAAGAGATATATATTCCAATAAGTAATGGATGACCCGTGGACTGACTACACTTAACAGGAGAAATCAGGTTACCTAAACGGAAGGCACCACGGCTTGCAAAACCTTACTCCCAAAAATAGCCTCCGAAGAAGCAAAAGTATCAAATTTGTAAAATTTGGCAAAAGTGTGCAGTGAAGACCAAGTCGCTGCCTTACATATCTGGTCAACAGAAGCCTCGTTCTTGAAGGCCCATGTGGAAGCCACAGCCCTAGTGGAGTGAGCTGTGATTCTTTCAGGAGACTGCCGTCCGGCAGTCTCATAAGCCAATCGGATGATGCTTTTAAGCCAAAAGGAAAGAGAGGTAGAAGTCGCTTTTTGACCTCTCCTTTTTCCAGAATAAACAACAAACAAAGAAGATGTTTGTCTGAAATCTTTTGTAGCCTCTAAATTTTAGAGCACGGACTACGTCCATATTGTGTAACAAACGTTCCTTCTTTGAAACTGGATTCGGACATAAAGAAGGTACAACTATCTCCTGGTTAATATTTTTGTTAGAAACAACCTTTGGAAGAAAACCAGGCTTAGTACGCAAAACCACCTTATCTGCATGGAACACCAGATAGGGTGGAGAACACTGCAGAGCAGATAACTCTGAAACTCTTCTAGCAGAAGAAATTGCAACCAAAAACAAAACTTTCCAAGATAGTAACTTAATATCTATGGAATGTAAAGGTTCAAACGGAACCCCTTGAAGAACTGAAAGAACTAGATTTAGACTCCAGGGAGGAGTCAAAGGTCTGTAAACAGGCTTGATCCTAACCAGAGCCTGAACAAATGCTTGAACATCTGGCACAGCTGCCAGTCTTTTGTGTAGTAAGACAGATAAAGCAGAGATCTGTCCCTTTAGAGAACTTGCAGATAATCCTTTCTCCAAACCTTCTTGTAGAAAGGAGAGAATCTTAGGAATTTTTATCTTATTCCATGGGAATCCTTTGGATTCACACCAACAGATATATCTTTTCCATATTTTATGGTAAATCTTTCTAGTTACCGGTTTTCTGGCCTGAACCAGAGTATCTATCACAGAATCTGAAAACCCACGCTTCGATAGAATCAAGCGTTCAATCTCCAAGCCGTCAGCTGGAGGGAGACCAGATTTGGATGTTCGAATGGACCCTGAACAAGAAGGTCCTGTCTCAAAGGTAGCTTCCATGGTGGAACCAATGACATATTCACCAGGTCTGCATACCAAGTCCTGCGTGGCCACGCAGGAGCTATCAAGATCACCGAGGCCCTCTCCTGATTGATCCTGGCTACCAGCCTGGGAATGAGAGGAAACGGTGGAAATACATAAGCTAGGTTGAAGGTCCAAGGTGCTACTAGTGCATCTACTAGAGTCGCCTTGGGATCCCTGGATCTGGACCCGTAGCAAGGAACCTTGAAGTTCTGACGAGACGCCATCAGATCCATGTCTGGAATGCCCCATAATTGAGTTATTTGGGCAAAGATCTCCGGATGGAGTTCCCACTCCCCCGGATGGAATGTCTGACGACTCAGAAAATCCGCCTCCCAGTTTTCCACACCTGGGATGTGGATCGCAGACAGGTGGCAGGAGTGATCCTCCGCCCATTGAATTATTTTGGTCACTTCTTTCATCGCCAGGGAACTCCTTGTTCCCCCCTGATGATTGATATACGCAACGGTCGTCATGTTGTCTGATTGGAACCTTATGAATCTGGCCTTTGCTAGTTGAGGCCAAGCCCTGAGAGCATTGAATATCGCTCTCAGTTCCAGAATGTTTATCGGGAGAAGAGACTCTTCCCGAGACCATAGACCCTGAGCTTTTCAGGGATTCCCAGACCGCGCCCCAGCCCACTAGACTGGCGTCGGTCGTGACAATGACCCACTCTGGTCTGCGGAAGCTCATTCCCTGGGACAGATGGTCCAGGGTCAGCCACCAACGGAGTGAATCTCTGGTCTTCTGATCTACTTGAATCATTGGAGACAAGTCTGTATAGTCCCCATTCCACTGTTTGAGCATGCACAGTTGTAATGGTCTTAGATGAATTTGTGCAAAAGGAACTATGTCCATTGCTGCAACCATCAACCCTACTACTTCCATGCACTGCGCTATGGAAGGACGTGGAACAGAATGAAGAACTTGACAAGTGCTTAGAAGTTTTGACTTTCTGACCTCTGTCAGAAAAATCCTCATTTCTAAGGAATCTATTATTGTTCCCAAGAAGGGAACTCTTGTTGACGGAGACAGAGAACTCTTTTCTATGTTCACCTTCCATCCGTGTGATCTGAGAAAGGCCAGAACGATGTCTGTATGAGCCTTTGCCTTTGATAGGGACGACGCTTGTATTAAAATGTCGTCCAAGTAAGGTACTACTGCAATTCCCCTCGGTCTTAGAACCGCTAGAAGGGAACCTAGTACCTTTGTGAAAATCCTTGGAGCAGTGGCTAACCCGAATGGGAGGGCCACAAACTGGTAATGTTTGTCCAGAAAGGCGAACCTTAGGAACTGATGATGTTCTTTGTGGATAGGAATATGTAGGTACGCATCCTTTAGATCCACGGTAGTCATAAATTGACCTTCCTGGATAGTGGGTAGAATCGTTCGAATGGTTTCCATCTTGAACGATGGTACCCTGAGAAATTTGTTTAGGATCTTCAAATCCAAAATTGGTCTGAAAGTTCCCTCTTTTTTGGGAACTACGAACAGATTGGAATAAAATCCCGTTCCCTGTTCCTTTATTGGAACTGGGTGTATCACTCCCATCTTTAACAGGTCTTCTACACAATGTAAGAACGCCTGTCTCTTTATTTGGTTTGAGGATAAGGGAGATATGTGGAACCTTCCCCTTGGGGGTAGTTCCCTGAATTCCAGGAAATAACCCTGAGAAACTATTTCTAGCACCCAGGGATCCTGAACATCTCTTGCCCAAGCCTGAGCAAAGAGAGAGAGTCTGCCCCCTACTAGATCCGGTCCCGGATCGGGGGCTACTCCTTCATGCTGTTTTGTTAGCAGCAGCAAGCTTCTTGGCCTGCTTACCCTTGTTCCAGCCTTGCATCGGTTTCCAGGCTGGTTTGGGTTGTGAGGCATTACCCTCTTGCTTAGAGGATGCAGAATTAGAGGCCGGTCCGTTCCTGAAATTGCGAAAGGAACGAAAATTAGACTTATTCTTGGCCTTGAAAGGCCTATCTTGTGGAAGGGCGTGGCCCTTTCCCCCAGTGATGTCTGAAATAATCTCTTTCAATTCTGGTCCAAATAGAGTTTTACCTTTGAAAGGGATGTTAAGCAATTTTGTCTTGGATGACACATCCGCTGACCAAGACTTTAGCCAAAGCGCTCTGCGCGCCACGATTGCAAACCCTGAATTTTTCGCCGCTAATCTAGCTAATTGCAAAGCGGCATCTAAAATAAAAGAGTTAGCCAACTTAAGTGCGTGAACTCTGTCCATAACCTCCTCATATGGAGTCTCTCTACTAAGCGAATTTTCTAGTTCCTCGAACCAGAAACACGCTGCTGTAGTGACAGGAACAATGCACGAAATGGGTTGTAGAAGGTAACCTTGCTGTACAAAAATCTTTTTAAGCAAACCCTCCAATTTTTTATCCATAGGATCTTTGAAAGCACAACTATCCTCGATAGGAATAGTAGTGCGTTTGTTTAGAGTAGAAACTGCCCCCTCGACCTTAGGGACTGTCTGCCATAAGTCCTTTCTGGGGTCGACCATAGGAAATAATTTCTTAAATATAGGGGGGGGAACAAAAGGTATGCCGGGCTTATCCCACTCCTTATTCACTATGTCCGCCACCCGCTTGGGTATAGGAAAAGCGTCGGGGTGCACCGGAACCTCTAGGAACTTGTCCATCTTGCATAATTTCTCTGGAATGACCAAGTTGTCACAATCATCCAGAGTAGATAACACCTCCTTAAGCAGTGCGCGGAGATGTTCTAATTTAAATTTAAATGTCACAACATCAGGTTCAGCTTGTTGAGAAATTTTTCCTGAATCTGAAATTTCCCCATCTGACAAAACCTCCCTCATGGCCACTTCAGATTGGTGTGAGGGTATGACAGAACAATTATCATCAGCGCCCTGCTCTTCAGTGTTTAAAACAGAGCAATCGCGCTTTCTCTGATATGTAGGCATTTTGGATAAAATATTTGCTATGGAGTTATCCATTACAGCCTTTAATTGTTGCATGGTAATAAGCATTGGCGCGCTAGATGTACTAGGGGCCTCCTGCGTGGGCAAAACTGGTGTAGACACAGTAGGGGATGATGTAGTATCATGTTTACTCCCCTCATCTGAGGAATCATCTTGGGCAATTTCATTATCTGTGGCAGTACTGTCCTTACTTTGTTTGGACGCTATGGCACAATTATCACACAAATTTAAATGGGGAGACACATTGGCTTTCATACATATAGAACATAGCTTATCCGAAGGCACAAACATGTTAAACAGGCTTAAACTTGTCAATAAAGCACAAAAAACGTTTTAAAACAAAACCGTTACTGTCTCTTTAAATTTTAAACAGAAAACACTTTATTACTGAATATGTGAAAAAGTATGGAACCTGAGCCGTTTTCAAATTTAACCCCTATACAGTCCCAGCTATAGCCTTTGCTGAGACCCAACCAAGCCCAGAGGGGAATACGATACCAAGTGACGCCTTCTAGAAACTTTTCCAGCAACTTTCAGATCCTCACACATGCATCTGCATGTCCTGCTCTCAAAAAACAACTGCGCAGTAATGGCGCAAAAATGAGGCTCTGCCTACAACTAGGAAGGCCCCCTGACTGGAAAAGGTGTCTAACATAGTGCCTGCCGTTTAATAAACGTTCCCCAAGTTTATAAATGTGAAATATCAGCCTAAACATGAATAAAATGCCCAAATAAAGCAATCGATTTAGCCCATAAAAAGTGTCTACCAGTTTTATAGCCCATATTAAGCCCTTTATTCTGTTTGTTTGACTAAGAAAATGGCTTACCGGTCCCCATGAGGGGAAATGACAGCCTTCCAGCATTACATGGTCTTGTTAGAAATATGGCTAGTCATACCTTACTTTTGAAGAGAGAAGTGGAGGCTGTTTCCTTAAAACAATTCCTTTATTTATTCAATTAAAACGGCAAACACAGCAAAGAAAGGACATGGTGTAGAAGGCGCAACACAGTCTGGCTTACGCGTTTCGGATGTAATCCGTAGTCATAGCCTACTGTGATGTGCTCTACACCTGGTTTAAAACAAGTTAAAACAAGTGTGATTGGTACACATATACAGACACGCCTTCAAGTTCCTACCAATGTCTACAATCTATACAGTTAACTCACTGGTGACCGGAAAGCACGATCATTGTGCATACATATGGTTGTTCTTTAAATACTGCAAAGATATATATTTTATATTACATTCAAAACTAAATAGTAAGGTACTGAACAGTAAATATCCACTATGATAGATACATTAATAGGTTCTCTTGTCCCCAAAGTACGTGAAGTGCACACTGTAAATAAAGTTCTCAATGTAAATAAATACAAAAGTGATTTGTGTGATCACTGTTACGTTGGTGGCCAAAAGGATCTATCTAGTATATAGGATAAGAAATTCATACATCAATGCATAGATGGCATGTAAATAAATGGACAAGTAAACAGACAGGTAAGCACATAAAGAATAAATATATCCTAGGGAAGGAAACATAACTTGTATTAGGAGAAAGGTGTTTATACTATCGAATAACATCTAATATACTTTGTTATGAACAACAGATAGTTACCTCCCCTAATGGATACATGTGGAATATAGTGCAGGTTAAGTACAATATGACATGTCGATGTGCCATATGCTTGTGTAATGTGATCAAATCTGTTTAAATATTGGTTTAATAATAGATATCTAAACTTACTGCTGCTAATTACTGTAAAGTAATAGGGGCCAATGCGCTAGAGGTACAAGGCATCGCTTGCGCGGGCGTAACTGGTGTAGACACGTGGGGGGAGGAAGAAGGACTATCCTCATTACCCTCCGTTAAGGAATCATCTTGGGCAGCATTTTTAATTGTCACTGGATGATCTTTAAAATGCTTAGATGTTTTTGCACACTTTAAACATAAATGTAATGGGGGTACTGCCATGGCTTTTGAACATAAAGAACAAGGTCTATCTGAAGACTCAGACATCAATAAAATATTGAAAAAAATACTTTTTGAAAAAACGTTACTGTCTCTTTAAATAATAAAAAGGCCCACACTTTTTTACCAAATCATCAAAAAACATCCGATCGTAATGAAATTTTCACCACATGATCCTAATGCCTTGAAATGATTGCACACAAGTTTTGAAATCGTTTAACCCCTTAATGCCCAAACCGGAGCAAAATTAAGTAAATACCCGGTTTAACCCACTACAGTACTATGCCACAGTCTTTGATGTGGCTTTACCTTCCTTTAGGGTTATCTGCAGGTGTAAAATAAGCCTCCCTGAAGTCCTCCTGTACTCTAAAGGCTCTGCACATGAAGCTGCGTGGAGCTGTGTTGCAAATCAACTGCGCAATTGAGGCGCGAAAATGAGGCCCCCTCCTTCCTTACTCCAGAGTTATGGGGCCTTTCTGAGTCAGATTAGCTGTCTTATACAATGCCAGGCGTAAAAAAATCCCCAAAAAGTGTTTCCAACGTTTAAAAACGCTTAATAAATATAAGATTACCTTAATAAAGTAATCGATTTAGCCCATCACAGTGTCTGTCAGTATTAAAGCCCTTAACTGAAGCCATCATTCTATACTGTGTCTCAGAAAATGGCTTACCTTCCCTCATGGGGTATCTGTCAGTCTTCTAGCACTACCAGGTCTTGTTAGAAAAAATGACTGAACATACCTTAAGCAGTATAAGCCTGCAAACTGTTCCCCCCAACTGAAGTTCTCCTGTACTCAACAGTCCTGTGTGGGAACAGCAATGGATTTTAGTTACAACATGCTAAAATCTTTTTCCTCTCAGCAGAAATCTTCATCACTTTCTGCCTCAGAGTAAATAGTACAAACCGGCACTATTTTAAAATAACAAACTCTTGATTGAAGAAATAAAAAACATAATTTATGTAAGAACTTACCTGATAAATTCATTTCTTTCATATTAGCAAGAGTCCATGAGCTAGTTACGTATGGGATATACATTCCTACCAGGAGGGGCAAAGTTTCCCAAACCTCAAAATGCCTATAAATACACCCCTCACCACACCCACAAATCAGTTTAACGAATAGCCAAGAAGTGGGGTGATAAGAAAAAAGTGCGAAAGCATAAAAAATAAGGAATTGGAATAATTGTGCTTTATACAAAAAAATCATAACCACCACAAAAAAGGGTGGGCCTCATGGACTCTTGCTAATATGAAAGAAATGAATTTATCAGGTAAGTTCTTACATAAATTATGTTTTCTTTCATGTAATTAGCAAGAGTCCATGAGCTAGTGACGTATGGGATAATGACTACCCAAGATGTGGATCTTTCCACGCAAGAGTCACTAGAGAGGGAGGGATAAAAACAGAATTTATGTTTACCTGATAAATTTCTTTCTCCAACGGTGTGTCCGGTCCACGGCGTCATCCTTACTTGTGGGATATTCTCCTCCCCAACAGGAAATGGCAAAGAGCCCAGCAAAGCTGGTCACATGATCCCTCCTAGGCTCCGCCTACCCCAGTCATTCGACCGACGTTAAGGAGGAATAATAGCATAGGAGAAACCATATGGTACCGTGGTGACTGTAGTTAAAGAAAATAAATTATCAGACCTGATTAAAAAACCAGGGCGGGCCGTGGACCGGACACACCGTTGGAGAAAGAAATTTATCAGGTAAACATAAATTCTGTTTTCTCCAACATAGGTGTGTCCGGTCCACGGCGTCATCCTTACTTGTGGGAACCAATACCAAAGCTTTAGGACACGGATGAAGGGAGGGAGCAAATCAGGTCACCTAAATGGAAGGCACCACGGCTTGCAAAACCTTTCTCCCAAAAATAGCCTCAGAAGAAGCAAAAGTATCAAACTTGTAAAATTTGGTAAAAGTGTGCAGTGAAGACCAAGTCGCTGCCCTACATATCTGATCAACAGAAGCCTCGTTCTTGAAGGCCCATGTGGAAGCCACAGCCCTAGTGGAATGAGCCGTGATTCTTTCGGGAGGCTGCCGTCCGGCAGTCTCGTAAGCCAATCTGATGATGCTTTTAATCCATTACAGCCGTTAATTGTTGCATAGTAAGGAGTATTGGCGCGCTAGATGTACTAGGGGCCTCCTGAGTGGGCAAGACTCGTGTAGACGAAGGAGGGAATGATGCAGTACCATGCTTACTCCCCTCACTTGAGGAATCATCTTGGGCATCATTGTCATTATCACATAAATCACATTTATTTAAATGAATAGGAATTCTGGCTTCCCCACATTCAGAACACAGTCTATCTGGTAGTTCAGACATGTTAAACAGGCATAAACTTGATAAGAAAGTACAAAAAACGTTTTGAAATAAAACCGTTACTGTCACTTTAAATTTTAAACTGAACACACTTTATTACTGCAATTGCGAAAAAAACATGAAGGAATTGTTCAAAATTCACCAAACTTTCACCACAGTGTCTTAAAGCCTTGAAAATATTGCACACCAATTTTGGAAGCTTTAACCCTTAAAATAACGGAACCGGAGCCGTTTTAAGCTTTAACCCCTTTACAGTCCCTGGTATCTGCTTTGCTGAGACCCAACCAAACCCAAGGGGAATACGATACCAAATGATGCCTTCAGAAGTCTTTTATCAGTATCAGAGCTCCTCTCACATGCGACTGCATGCCATGCCTCTCAAAAACAAGTGCGCAACACCGGCGCGAAAATGAGACTCTGCCTATGCTTTGGGAAAGCCCCTGAAGAATAAGGTGTCTAAAACAGTGCCTGCCGATATAATTATATCAAAATACCCAGAATAAATGATTCCTCAAGGCTAAATAAGTGTTAATATCAATCGATTTAGCCCAAAAAATGTCTACAGTCTAAATAAGCCCTTGTGAAGCCCTTATTTACAATCGTAATAAACATGGCTTACCGGATCCCATAGGGAAAATGACAGCTTCCAGCATTACATCGTCTTGTTAGAATGTGTCATACCTCAAGCAGCAAAGGACTGCAAACTGTTCCCCCAACTGAAGTTAATGCTCTCAACAGTCCTGTGTGGAACAGCCATGGATTTTAGTTACGGTTGCTAAAATCATTTTCCTCATACAAACAGAATTCTTCATCTCTTTTCTGTTTCTGAGTAAATAGTACGTACCAGCACTATTTGAAAATAACAAACTCTTGATTGAATAATGAAAAACTACAGTTAAACACTAAAAAACTCTAAGCCATCTCCGTGGAGATGTTGCCTGTACAACGGCAAAGAGAATGACTGGGGTAGGCGGAGCCTAGGAGGGATCATGTGACCAGCTTTGCTGGGCTCTTTGCCATTTCCTGTTGGGGAGGAGAATATCCCACAAGTAAGGATGACGCCGTGGACCGGACACACCTATGTTGGAGAAATAAAGACAGCCAATTCCTGCTGAAAATAATCCACACCCAAAATAAAGTTTAAATGAAAACATAAGCAGAAGATTCAAACTGAAACAGCTGCCTGAAGTACTTTTCTACCAAAAACTGCTTCAGAAGAAGAAAACACATCAAAATGGTAGAATTTAGTAAAAGTATGCAAAGAAGACCAAGTTGCTGCTTTGCAAATCTGATCAACCGAAGCTTCATTCCTAAACGCCCAGGAAGTAGAAACTGACCTAGTAGAATGAGCTGTAATCCTCTGAGGCGGAGTTTTACCCGACTCAACATAGGCATGATGAATTAAAGATTTCACCCAAGATGCCAAAGAAATGGCAGAAGCTTTCTGGCATTTTCTATAACCGGAAAAGATGACAAATAGACTAGAAGTCTTTCGGAAAGTCTTAGTAGCTTCAACATAATATTTCAAAGCTCTAACAACATCCAAAGAATGCAATGATTTCTCCTTAGAATTCTTAGGATTAGGGCATAATGAAGGAACTACAATTTCTCTACTAATGTTGTTGGAAATCACAACCTTAGGTAAAAATTTAAAAGAAGTTCGCAACACCGCCTTATCCTGATGAAAAATCAGAAAAGGAGACTCACAAGAAAGAGCAGACAATTCAGAGACTCTTCTGGCAGAAGAGATGGCCAAAAGGAACAAAACTTTCCAAGAAAGTAATTTAATGTCCAATGAATGCATAGGTTCAAACGGAGGAGCTTGAAGAGCCCCCAGAACCAAATTCAAACTCGAAGGAGGAGAAATTGACTTAATGACAGGTTTTATACGAACCAAGGCTTGTACAAAACAATGAATATCAGGAAGATTAGCAATCTTTCTGTGAAAAAGAACAGAAAGAGCAGAGATTTGACCTTCAAGGAACTTGCGGACAAACCTTTATCTAAACCATCCTGAAGAAACTGTAAAATTCTCGGAATTCTAAAAGAATGCCAGGAAAAATGATGAGAAAGACACCAAGAAATATAAGTCTTCCAGACTCTATAATATATCTCTCTAGATACAGATTTACGAGCCTGTAACATAGTATTAATCACAGAGTCAGAGAAACCTCTTTGACCAAGAATCAAGCGTTCAATCTCCATACCTTTAAATTTAAGGATTTGAGATCCTGATGGAAAAAAGGACCTTGCGACAGAAGGTCTGGTCTTAACAGAAGAGTCCATGGTTGCAAGAGGCCATCCGGACAAGATCCGCATACCAAAACCTGTGAGGCCATGCTGGAGCTACCAGCAGAACAAACGAGTATTCCTTCAGAATCTTGGAGATTACTCTTGGAAGAAGAACTAGAGGCGGAAAGATATAGGCAGGATGATACTTCCAAGGAAGTGATAATGCAACCACTGCCTCCGCCTGAGGATCCCGGGATCTGGACCGATACCTGGGAAGTTTCTTGTTTAGATGAGAAGCCATCAGATCTATTTCTGGAAGTTCCCACATTTGAACAATCTGAAGAAATACCTCTGGGTGAAGAGACCATTCGCCCGGATGCAACGTTTGGCGACTGAGATAATCCGCTTCCCAATTGTCTATTCCTGGAATATGAACGGCAGAGATTAGACAGGAGCTGGATTCCGCCCAAACCAGAGTTCGAGATACTTCTTTCATAGCCAGAGGACTGTGAGTCCCTCCTTGATGATTGATGTATGCCACAGTTGTGACATTGTCTGTCTGAAAACAAATGAACGATTCTCTCTTCAGAAGAGGCCAAGACTGAAGAGCTCTGAAAATTGCACGTTCCAAAATATTGATCGGTAATCTCACCTCCTGAGATTCCCAAACCCCTTGTGCTGTCAGAGACCCCCACAAAGCTCCCCAACCTGTAGGACTTGTATCTGTTGAAACTACAGTCCAGGTCGGAAGAACAAAAGAAGCCCCCTGAACTAAACTATGGTGATCTGTCCACCACGTCAGAGAGTGTCGTACAATCGGTCTTAAAGATATTAATTGAGATATCTTTGTGTAATCCCTGCACCACTGGTTCAGCATACAGAGCTGAAGAGGCCGCATGTGAAAACGAGCAAAGGGGATCGCGTCTGATGCCGCAGTCATAAGACCTAGAATTTCCATGCATAAGGCTACCGAAGGGAAAGATTGTGACTGAAGGTTTCGACAAGCTGATATCAACTTTAGATGTCTCATGTCTATCAAAGATAGAGTCATGGATACTGAATCTATCTGAAAACCTAAAAAGGTTACCTAAGTCTGAGGAATCAATGAACTTTTTGGTAAATTGATCCTCCAACCATGATGTTGAAGTAACAACACAAGTCGATTCGAATGAGATTCTGCTAAATATGAAGACTGAGCAAGTACCAAGATATCGTCCAAATAAGGAATACCACAATACCCTGTTCTCTGATTACAGACAGAAGGGCACCGAGAACCTTCGTAAAAAATTCTTGGAGCTGTAGCTAGGCCAAACGGCAGAGCCACAAACTGGTAATGCTTGTCTAGGAAAGAGAATCTCAGAAACTGATAGTGATCTGGATGAATCGGAATATGCAGATATGCATCCTGTAAATCTATAGTAGACATATAATGCCCTTGTTGAACAAAAGGCAGGATAGTCCTTACAGTTACCATTTTGAATGTTGGTATCCTTACATAACAATTCAATATTTTTAGATCCAGAACTGGTCTGAAGGAATTTTCCTTCTTTGGTACAATGAAGAGATTTGAATAAAACCCCAGTCCCTGTTCCAGAACTGGAACTGGCAAAATTACTCCAGTCAACTCTAGATCTGAAACACATTTCAGAAATGCTTGAGCCTTCGCTGGGTTTACTGGGACACGGGAAAGAAAAAATCTCTTTGCAGGAGGCCTTATCTTGAAGCCAATTCTGTACCCTTCTGAAACAATGTTCTGAATCCAAAGATTGTGAACGGAATTGATCCAAATTTCTTAGAAAAAACGTAATCTGCCCCCTACCAGCTGAGCTGGAATGAGGGCCGCACCTTCATGTGGACTTAGGAGCTGGCTTTGAATTTCTAAAAGGCTTGGATTTATTCCAGACTGGAGATGGTTTCCAAACTGATACCGCTCCTGAGGATGAAGGATCAGGTTTTTGTTCCTTGTTGTGACAAAAGGAACGAAAACGATCATTACCCTGGAAAGAAAGGGAAAGCAGAGTAGACTTAGAAGACATAACAGCATTCCAAGTCTTAAGCCGTAAAGCTCTTCTAGCTAAAATAGCTAGAGACATATACCTGATATCAACTCTAATGATATCAAAGATGGCATTACAAATAAAATTATTAGCATGTTGAAGAATAAAAATGCTATGAGAATTATGATCTGTTACTTGTTGCGCTAAAGCTTCTAACCAAAAGATGAAGCTGCAGCAACATCCGCTAAAGATATAGCAGGTCTAAGAAGATTACCTGAACACAAGTAAGCTTTTCTTAGAAAGGATTCAATTTTCCTATCTAAAGGATCCTTAAAGGAAGTACCATCTGCCGTAGGAATAGTACGCTTAACAAGAGTAGAGACAGCCCCATCAACTTTAGGGATTTTATCCCAAAACTCTAATCTGTCAGATGGCACAGGATATAATTGCTTAAAACGTTTAGAAGGAGTAAATGAATTACCCAAATTATTCCATTCCCTGGAAATTACTTCAGAAATAGCACTAGGGACAGGAAAAACTTCTGGAATAACTACAGGAGATTTAAAAACCTTATCTAAACGTTTAGATTTAGTATCAAGAGGACCAGAATCCTCAATTTCTAATGCAATTAGGACTTCTTTAAGTAAAGAACGAATAAATTTCATTTTAAATAAATATGAAGATTTATCAGCATCAACCTCTGAGACAGAATCCTCTGAACCAGAAGAACCATTATCAGAATCAGAATGATGATGTTCATTTAAAAATTCATCTGAAAAATGAGAAGTTTTAAAAGACTTTTTACATTTACTAGAAGGAGGAATAACAGACATAGCCTTCTTAATGGATTTAGAAACAAAATCTCTTATGTTATCAGGAACACTCTGAGTATTAGATGTTGACAGAACAGCAACAGGTAATGTAACAGTACTTAAAGGAAATATTATCTGCATAAACAGTTTGTCATGACAAAACAGTACAAACAACAGCTGGAGGAACAGATACCATAAGTTTACAGTAGATACACTTAGCTTTGGTAGCTCCAGCCCCAGGCAGGGATATTCCAGAAGTATCTTCTGACTCAGCTTCAACGTGGGACATCTTGCAATATGTAATAGAAAAAACAACATATAAAGCAAAATTGATCAAATTCCTTAAATGACAGTTTCAGGAATGGGAAAAAAATGCCAGTGAATAAGCTTCTAGCAACCAGAAGCAAAAAATCAAAGAGACTTAAATAATGTGGAGACAAAAGTGACGCCCATATTTTTTCGCGCCAAAAAAGACGCCCACATTATTTGGCGCCTAAATGCTTTTGGCGCCAAAAATAACGCCCCATCCGGAACGCCAACACTTTTGGTGCAAAAGAACGTCAAAAATGACGCAACTTCCGGCGACACGTATGACGCCGGAAACAGAAAATAATTTTTGCGCCAAAAAAGTCCGCGCCAAGAATGACGCAATAAAATGAAGCATTTTCAGCCCCCGCGAGCCTAACAGCCCACAGAGAAAGTCAAATTTTTAAGGTAAGAAAAAAATGAATTATTCATATGCATTATCCCAAATATGAAACTGAACTGTCTGAAATAAGGAATGTTGAACATCCTGAGTCAAGGCAAATAAATGTTTGAATACATATATTTAGAACTTTATATAAAAAGTGCCCAACCATAGCTTAGAGTGTCACAGAAAATAAGACTTACTTACCCCAGGACACTCATCTACATATAGTAGAAAGCCAAACCAGTACTGAAACGAGAATCAGTAGAGGAAATGGTATATATAAGAGTATATCGTCGATCTGAAAAGGGAGGTAAGAGATGAATCTCTACGACCGATAACAGAGAACCTATGAAATAGACCCCGTAGAAGGAGATCACTGCATTCAAATAGGCAATACTCTCCTCACATCCCTCTGACATTCACTGCACGCTGAGAGGAAAACCGGGCTCCAACCTGCTGCGGAGCGCATATCAACGTAGAATCTAGCACAAACTTACTTCACCACCTCCATAGGAGGCAAAGTTTGTAAAACTGATTTGTGGGTGTGGTGAGGGGTGTATTTATAGGCATTTTGAGGTTTGGGAAACTTTGCCCCTCCTGGTAGGAATGTATATCCCATACGTCACTAGCTCATGGACTCTTGCTAATTACATGAAAGAAACTACAAATCTAACACCACATACTCACATACTCTTTACCCTCCCGTGGAGAGACTACTTGTTAGAGCGGCAAAGAGAATGACTGGGGGGGGGCGGAGCCTGAGGGGAGCTATATGGACAGCTTTGCTGTGTGCTCTCTTTGCCACTTCCTGTAGGGATTGAGAATATCCCACAAGTAAGGATGAATCCGTGGACTGAATACACCAAGTAAGAGAAAATGTATTATGAAGAGAGAGTAATAGCACAAGTAGGCCTAACTTTTAATAATCAGATTGCTTACCTGCCAAAAAATGAAATGTTCTCGGATGAGAGTCTTCACAGTCTCATTGCTCCAGATGTCTCTGTTAAGACACTGACATGCAAAGTCCTGAACATTCTGGATATTGATCATTAGCCACTTATTCTGAAGTTGTCCACACTTCTTGGCCTGGAAGAAATGAATATGATGCATTTCTTACATTACATTCTATGCTATAGACCAGAAAGGTTAAACAGTTCATGCATTGTTAGTACTGTATATTTTATTTACAAGTGTTATACAGGGCCTTTTTATTTTTTCCAGCAACTGATGGCATATTCTATCACTGCCATTCCTTCAGGATATGAATTTGGTTTTAAAGTACCTCTTCACTATACTATCCATATAATATACTATAGGTCATTACATTCAACATATGCAATGAAATGAGGATCTCATACTGTAGTGACAACTGTTACTGTAATTACCATCCTTAGAAAAATATAAAGTAACAATCTTATAGTCATGACTGTAGCCAGGAAATGCAGCAACTCTAATTCCTGCACATATCTAGCAATCAATGTACACTATGTAGGAGGGTCAGGATTCAGAATTCAACAGTTTTACATCCCTTTAATAACTTTCAAGCAACACTTGCATTTTACTTACCAATAAATCAGTGTTCATTTTCAGACAATAAGGATTTATTGGGATCAAATCCCTCTTTAGTGTCTAAAAGCACCAAACAATAAATCACAATATAAACAAAATGAGGGATCTGTAGTTAAAATCAAAAAGAAAAAAGAACATTTATACTTACCTGATAAATTTGTTTCTTTTTGGATACGATGAGTCCACGGATTTCATCCTTACTTGTGGGATATCGCCTCCTGGCCAGCAGGAGGAGGCAAAGAGCACCACAGCAAAGCTGTATAAATAGCTCCTCCCTTCCCTCCCACTCCAGTCATTCAACCGAAGTTAGGAAGAGAAAGGAAAAGCCAAGGTGCAGAGGTGTCTGAAGTTTAACAAAAATGTAATACCTGTCTCATTTAGAACAGGGCGGGCCGTGGACTCATTGTATCCAAAAAGAAACAAATTTATCAGGTAAGTATAAATATTCTTTTCTTTTTTAGGATACGACGAGTCCACGGATTTCATCCTTACTTGTGGGATACAATACCAAAGCTATAGTACACGGATGAAAAGGGAGGGACAAGACAGGGAACCTAAACAGAAGGCACCACTGCTTGAAGAACCTTTGTCCCAAAAGCAGCCTCAACCGAGGCAAAAGTATCAAATTTATAACATTTAGAAAAAGTGTGAAGAGAAGACCAAGTTGCAGCCTTGCAAATCTGTTCAACAGAAGCATAATTTTTGAATGCCCATGAGGAAGTCACAGCCCCAGTGGAATGAGCCTTAATTTGTTCAGGAGGCTGCTGTCCAGCAGTCCCATAAGCAAAACGAATGATAATCTTCAGGCAAAAAGAAAGAAAGGTAGCCGTAGCACTCTGACACCTACATTTCCCTGAAAAAATAAAAAACAAAAAAGACGAATGTCGAAAATCCTTAGTCGCTTGTAAGTAAAACTGTAAAGCACAGACTACGTCTAAATTATGCAACAGACGTTCCTTCTTAGAGGAAAGATTAGGACACAAAGAAGGGAACCCAATCTCCCGATTAATATTCTAGTTAGAAATAACTTTTAGGAATAAAACCAGGTTTAGAACGTAACACCACCTTATCCGAATTGAAAATAAAATAAGAAGAATCATAATGTAATGCCGAAAGCTCAGATACCCTTTGAGCAGAAGAAATAGCAACTAGAAAAACTCTCTAAGATAATAACTAAATATATTTGGAATGCATAGGTTCAAACGCAACCCCGCTGAAGAACTCTAAGAATGCAAATTTAAACTCCAAGGAGGAGCAATTGGTCAAAAAACAAGCCTGGTTCTAGTCAGTCTGACAAAAAGATTGCACATCTGGAACATCTACCAGACGCTTCAGTAAAAAAAATAGATAAAGCAGAAACCAGTCCATTTCAGGAACTTGCTGACAACCCCGTCTCCAATCCATCTTGGAGAAAAGACAAAATCCTGGAAATCCTAACCCTACTCCAAGAGTAGCCCTTGGATTCACACCAATAAAGATATGTATGCCTTATCATATGTAAACTCTTCCTAGATACAGGCTTATATGCCTGAACTAAGGTATCTATGACCGAATCAAAGAAAACCTTGCTTGTATAAAAATCCCGCTCGAATAGGATCAAGCGTGTAATCTCCAAGCAATCAGCTTCAGAGAAACCAGACTTGGGTGGAAGAAGGAACCCTGATTAAGAGGCCCTTCCTCAACAGAAACATATCACCTTATTGACCAAGGTGGCAGATATGACATGTTCAACGGAACGGCATACCACAAACTATGAGGGCACGCTAAAGTGAGGAGGATCACTAATGCCTTCTCCTATTTTAGTTGAACAATCACCCGGCAAAGAAGCGCAAACGGGGGAAAAAGAAATTCTAGGCTGAAAGACCAAAGAACTGCCAAAGCAGTTATCAGTTCGGCCCGGGGCCCCAAGACCTGGACCCAAAAGCCAGTCAGTCTGACAAGATGCCATGTGGTCCAACTCCGGCCGACTTTATTTGAAAAACCAGGTTAGAAAATACTCCCGGATGGAGTTCTCTCCAATTTGAAAAGACTGCCTACTCAGAAAATCCAATTCCCAAGTGTCCACCTCTGGGATATGGATCGCCGACAGAGAGCAAGAATTAAACTGGCCGAAGCCAACTGAGGCCAGACCAGAAGAGCTCTGAAGCTTGCTCTCAGTTGCAGAAAGTCTAATAAAAGAATAGACTCCGCTTGAGTCCATACTCCGCTAATCATGTTCCCTCAGACAGGTGATCCAGAAACAACCACCATAGAAAAAATCCCTTGTCTCCTCAACCAGAGTTATTTGAAGAGACAAGTGTATAGTCTCCATTCCATTGCCTGAGAATGCTTAACTGCATAGGTCTGGGATGGATCGAACAAATGGAATTCTTAAGTGACACAAGGCACTGCTCAATTAATCAACCTTACAAGGATGAAAGGTTGAATGGGCCATACCGGGGATTGAACCTACAACCCTCAGGTTGTTACAGAGTTCAGCCACAGTGCTGAGCCATCAACCCAAATACCTCTATGTACTGGGCCACTGAAGGCCGGGAAGTGAACTGAAGGATTAGTCCATTTGATATCCTGACCTCAGTCAGAAAAAACTTAATTGAAACAGAATTCATCATGATTCCCAGAAAGCTACCCTTGTGCTTGAAAGTAAGGGACACTTTTACAAATTCACCTTCCACCCGTGAGCTCACTGAAAATATAAACTCATGTCCATGAAAATCTTGTGTAAAGATGACGCCTGGACTAGGATATTAGTCAGATAGGGCACCATTGCAATGCTCCATAACTGAAGTTCCGCTAACAATGATCCCAGATCCTCCGAAAAACTCGGAACTGTGGTAAGTACCACGAATGGGAAGCGTTTGTCCAGAAAGGCAAACCCTAGAACTGAGACGATTCTCGCAAACGGCACATGAAGGCACTTAACCCTCAAACCATCTTAGACATAAATTGACCCTCTAGGATCAAGGAAGAAATGGAACAAATTAATAGTTTCCATCTTGAAGGACAAAACCCATCCTTTAAAAAAAAATGGTCTGAAAATTCCCCTTTTTCAGGAACCACAACCAGACCGGTAACCCTAGATCCTGTACCAGTATTAGAACTGGAACAACCACTCCCAGGTCTGAGAGGTCTCCTACGCAGTGTAAGGACATCTCTCCCTTTGTCTGATCCTCAGACAATCTTGAAAGCAGAAAACTGCCTCTGAAAGGAAAATAGTTGAGGTCGAAACCAAACGAGCGAAAACGGAAAGACAGCCCCCTAAAAGATCCAATCCCGGACCGGGGCATGTTCTCCATGCTGTCCTTGATTCAACAGCAGGCTATATGTGATTTATTTTTTTTTTTTTTAATTTTAGAACATATATCCGTAAAACAAGGCTCTAACCATAAAAGGTGCTGGAACAGAGCCACCTATGCTCCCAGTTCCTAATTTGAAAGCTTTATCCAGTCCTGGATGTTTATCCAGGGAAGCTACTGAGTAAATAGCATCAGACAACGCAGCAAGCTAAAAATGCCGCCACACTAGTGACGGTAGCAAAGTACACAGATGGTTGCCATTGTAAACCCTGAAGTGTCCCATTACTAAATTTTTTCCATAGGACAATCCTCTAAGGGTATGGAAGTTCTCGTAGTGAAGATAAAACTACTCCTTCCCCCCTAGGGAATGTCATCCTTTGCTGAGTCGGCCATGGGAAACAGTCTTGTAAATATAGGGAATGCCTTCTATCCCTTAACAACGTTCAGAGATGGACAAGAAGGCTCAGAAAAACGGCGGGAAGAAAACTCCACCCATTGTGGGCGTCACCGAACTCAATCTCCCGGGCGCCATTAAGATCTCATAGACCTGACCCCGGGAGATAGAACGACTAAGCTTAATGAGGAAAATTATAGCTGAGTAAACTACAGCACAGTCAGGTAGCACCTTTAAACTCAATAAAAACTGAAAGCTAAAACAAAAAAGTTAAACACCTCCCGGTCGGCATATTATATGTCAACTGCCGGGAGTAAAACCACACTGATCTTCAGTATAATATAGCCTTCCTCTTTCACAATAAAGAGCCCATCAAGACTAATTGCATCTCCCGGTCGGCATATTCTATGTGGATAACACTGACTCCAGTCCCCAGTGTCTGTGTAACATAGCCCTAAAAACGAGATCACAGTCCCATCAGAATAAGGAGTCCAATCTTTCTTAGCCCTTGACATGTGATATGTAGGTAATGTAGTGCTGACTTTCTTCTGAGAGAATTGTGATATCCCCAGAATAATAAAGTTAGCACTTACCTTGAACGCTGAGCGACAGCATGGCAGTCCATCAGGTGTAAGAGGTCCGTTTCTCCCTCTCATAGCCCTGTGGAAGCAGATCAGCCTGAGTTACCATGTGCTTAGGCTATCTATAATGGGGCAGCAATATCTCTAGGAGGCACAGTGAGAATTATGTCCCACCAGTTCCTAATGCTTTAAAGCCACCAAAAAGCCCTGCTGTAGAGACTGATCTGGTCTAGGCTACACCCCAGGTCAAAGTAGCACTCTCTGGCACTACTTAAAAATAACAAACTCTTGATTGAAGAATAATTTCTAACACCTCACTTTGCCATCTCCTATTACTAACACAGGCAAAGAGAATGACTGGAGTGGGAGGGAAGGGAGGAGCTATTTATACAGCTTTGCTGTGGTGCTCTTTGCTTCCTCCTGCTGGCCTGGAGGCGATATCCCACAAGTAAGGATGAAATCTGTGGACTCATCATATCTTAAAAAAGAAAAACGTTTTACTTTATTGGAACCGAAATTAAAAATGTCATAGAATATATGTTTATATGTATATATAAGCTGGTATATACAGTATGGAGACAGATAAAAAAAATCTTCACTCACGTGAGGAAATGCACCAGTGGCGGGGCCTGCAGAGTTTGTTGCATGTATAAAGTGTACCGATTGAGTGGAGACTAAGTTAACATTTAATATTGAAATAATATAACAAATATCACGCTGTGATTGATGATAATTTGATGAATGGAAACACCTCAGTTTTATTTTTGATATTGTAAGCTGGGTGTGATTGAGGATAGAAGATTAGGAATACAAGCCAGAAATTAGCTGATGGTAGTAACCCTGGACCCTTGCAGGTAGGTCACTGCCTTTGAGCACAAAGGTTTAACAGTTGTGAATAGAACTAACCTCCCCTTTCCCTACTCCTGTAGTGATGGTTGTATGATTGCAACTGACATATTATTCTGTAGGGCCTTTCTGTGCTTTTAGTTTTCTTTCTAACTTTTGGTTATAAAGTAAATGATTTTGTAGAAGAGAGTGCTGTCTTAAAACAGTATACACCTATATATATATATATATATATATATATATATATATATATATATATATATATATATATATAGATCATTTATGAATTTTTTTATGTTTTTAAGTAAAATGTTTTCTTTTTTTTTTCTTTAACATAAGATCCCTCATTTTGTTTATATGTGGATCCATTTCCAGACTGACAGCACATGAAGCTTACATTTAATATTACGTAAGCTGTGCTTGACCCACTAATTCTCATCTTTACAAAGGAAGAAACTTCTTTGTATTAAGTTTTCAGAACATCCTCCTATAGTATGAGCTTTGTGTATAGCCAATATGTATGAACAAATTCTAAGATAAACCATAACCAGGAAAAGGAAGGAGATTGTACAAAATTATGGGGTAGGCCTACCAAACCTACAATCCAAACCCCAAATGCTATATTTCCTAAAATAATATATACATTTATTTTATTTATTCATTTATTTTTTAAAAAGTGTGTAAAGAGGACCAAGATACTACTGTGGTTTCATGTTCACTTGTCCACAGATATACTAATGGCTACCAAGTGGAGTGAGGCGTTACCTCATCACAATATATAAAAAGTATATAAAAGTTCTCCATACAGCTGTAGTATTTCTGATTAATTCTCCCTATTGTATTAGAGAGAGTTGCGACACCCCAATGTGAGGCATATGTTTTGTTCACTATACATTATATGAATTAGGGGTTGTAAGGGGTATTGGAAGGAGTGGAGGTTCATTGCAGCCATGTAGTAAGTAGTCAGTATCTATGGGGCCCTGTGGAACATCCACATAAACGTTATTATAGATTGTGCAGAGAATCAGTAAGAAGCTTCAGCAGAGGAGAGAGGTCATCACATAACTGTAGTGCATTAACTAGCCTTGAGGTTGCACAAGAACGTTTGTATGGATAAAAAAGATTAGCATGTTGCCAAATTGGACAAAGTATGGGAATCATACAACTGATGGTGTTTCCTCCAGAGGTAAAGTCTGATGCCTCAGAAATGGAGAGAGGCAATGTCTGAGGTTCCCTTAATTGGCAGCTGGGCTAGAGGTAGGGTATATGCTTGTTTGTTGCATTATGCACAAAGATTATCCTGACAGTTGGAAGGAGAGAAAGGGAGACTGCGCTGTATAATTGTTTTCCCCTTAATGTGCTCAAAATTACTTGTTATACTTACTGCAGAGTATTAAATGTATGGGAATGTGTTTATTTTTTTATTTGAAAGCACAGCCCTGCTCATGTGATTTCTCTCTGTATGAAAAACTTAATAGGTATTAAAATGCTACTTATGGCTGAGGAGGTTCAATAAGTAAAAACAGCTATTTCAGATACAAAAATCACTCTCCCCCACACCCACTGGGAGGTTAATTTATGCTGCCATGTCTCTTTTACATAGCTTTTCTACAGCGTTTGCAAGAGCATTCATATTTTCAGTATAGGTGGCAGTTTAAACAGGCAAAATCAGCTATTTCAAATAAAATAAAGAAGCTATTTGCAAACAATTTAACCCCTTAACGACCGACAATGTACAGAGTACGTCCTAAAGAAAAACATAATTTATGTAAGAACTTACCTGATAAATTCATTTCTTTCATATTGGCAAGAGTCCATGAGCTAGTGACATATGGGATATACAATCCTACCAGGAGGGGCAAAGTTTCCCAAACCTCAAAATGCCTATAAATACACCCCTCACCACATCCACAATTCAGTTTAATGAATAGCCAAGCAGTGGGGTGATAAAGAAAGGAGTAGAAAGCATCAACAAAGGAAATTTGGAAATAATTGTGTTTCATACAAAAAATCATAACCACCATAAAAAGGGTGGGCTTCATGGACTCTTGCCAATATGAAAGAAATGAATTTATCAGGTAAGTTCTTCCATAAATTATGTTTTCTTTCATGTAATTGGCAAGAGTCCATGAGCTAGTGACATATGGGATATCAATACCCAAGATGTGGAGTCTTCCACTCAAGAGTCACTAGAGAGGGAGGGAAAAAAATAAAAACAGCCATATACCGCTGAAAAAATTAATCCACAACCCAAAACAAAAATAAGTTTATTTCATCTTTGAAAGAAAAAAACTTAAATCAAAAGCAGAAGAATCAAACTGAAAAAGCTGCCTGAAGAACTTTTCTACCAAAAACTGCTTCCGAAGAAGCAAATACATCAAAACGGTAGAATTTAGTAAATGTATGCAAAGAGGACCAAGTCGCCGCTTTGCAAATCTGATCAACTGAAGCTTCATTCTTAAAAGCCCACGAAGTGGAAACTGATCTAGTAGAATGAGCTGTAATTCTCTGAGGCGGGGCCTGACCCGACTCCAAATAAGCTTGATGAATCAAAAGTTTCAACCAAGAAGCCAAGGAACTAGCAGAAGCCTTCTGACCTTTCCTAGGACCAGAAAATAAAACAAATAGACTGGAAGTCTTCCTGAATTCTTTAATAGCTTCCACATAATATTTCAAAGCTCTTACCACATCCAAAGAATGTAAGGATCTCTCCAAAGAATTCTTAGGATTAGGACATAAGGAAGGGGCAACAATTTCTCTACTAATGTTGTTAGAATTCACAACTTTAGGTAAAAATTGAAAAGAAGTCCGCAAAACTGCCTTATCCTGATGAAAAATCAGAAAAGGAGGCTCACAAGAAAGAGCAGATAGCTCAGAAACTCTTCTAGCAGAAGAGATAGCCAAAAGGAACAACACTTTCCAAGAAAGTAGTTTAATGTCCAAAAAATGCATAGGCTCAAATGGAGGAGCCTGTAACGCCTTCAGAACCAAATTAAGACTCCAAGGAGGAGAAATTGATTTAATGACAGGCTTAATACGAACTAAAGCCTGTACAAAACAGTGAATATCAGGAAGTATAGCAATCTTTCTGTGAAATAAAACAGAAAGAGTGGAGATTTGTCCTTTCAAGGAATTTGCAGACAAACCGTTATCCAAACCATCCTGAAGGAACTGTAAAATTCTAGGAATTCTAAAAGAATGCCAGGAGAATTTATGAGAAGAATACCATAAAATGTAAGTCTTCCCCCCCCATGGCTGTATGGTTCCAGAGGAGAGTGGACTCTGCGGTTTGAATGTTTGACAGCTCACCAGGACATATTGACATATTTGTATATTCTATACTTTAACCACAGATTCAATGCTAAGCTGTGTTTTGGCATTATTAACATGCTGTGCCCCTAATTAGGGACATGGATCCTGATTTAGGAAAAGTAAAAGGAAGAAAAAGTAAAAGAGAGCTTAATAAGTTAAGTTTGCTTTGAGGTCAGTGTATGTGTAAAAGCTACTATGTCACTCCATATTGTTATGGCCAGGGCTCTTTTGTCTGCGGGCCCATTGATGTACCGGGTGTCTATATTGCAGTGACTTTACAAAATTGTACTACTGTCTGATAAAGCTTATTTATTATGTTTATTTTTTCAATAAAGCTCTTTGAAAGAAAGAAAAAAAAAAATGTAAGTCTTCCAAACTCTATAATAAATCTTTCTAGAGACAGATTTACGAGCTTGTAACATAGTATTAATCATTGAGTCAGAGAAACCTCTATGACTTAGAACTAAGCGTTCAATTTCCACACCTTCAAATTTAATGATTTGAGATCCTGATGGAAAAACGGACCTTGAGATAGTAGGTCCGGCCGTAACGGAAGTGGCCAAGGCGGGCAACTGGACATCCGCACCAGATCCGCATACCAAAACCTGTGTGGCCATGCTGGAGCCACCAGCAACACAAAAGACTGTTCCATGATGATTTTGGAGATCACTCTTGGAAGGAGAACTAGAGGCGGGAAGATGTAAGCAGGATGATAACACCAAGGAAGTGTCAATGCATCCACTGCTTCCGCCTGAACATCCCTGGACCTGGACAGGTATCTGCGAAGTTTCTTGTTTAGATGAGAGGCCATGAGATCTACCTCTGGAAGACCCCACATCTGAACAATCTGAGAAAACATATCTGGATGGAGAGACCACTCCCCTGGATGTAAAGTCTGGCGGCTGAGATAATCCGCCTCCCAATTGTCTACACCTGGCAAGTATCCGAGATACTTCTTTCATAGCTTGGGGACTGTGAGTCCCACCCTGATGATTGACATAAGCCACAGCTGTGATATTGTCTGTCTGAAAACAAATGAACGGTTCTCTCTTTAGCAGAAGCCAAAACTGAAGAGCCCTGAGAATTGCACAGAGTTCTAAAATATTTATTGGTAATCTCGCCTCTTGAGATTTCTAAACCCCTTGTGATGTCAGAGATCCCCAAACAGCTCCCCAACCTGAAAGACTCACATCTGTTGAGATCACAGCCCAGGTTGGCCGAACAAAAGAGGCCCATTGAACCAAACGATGGTGATCTATCCACCATGTCAGAGAGTGTCGTACATTGGGATTCAAGGATATTAATTGTGATATCTGTGTATAATCCCTGCACCATTGATTCAGCATGCAAAGCTGTAGAGGTCTCATGTGAAAACGAGCAAAGGGGATCGCGTCCGATGCTGCAGTCATGAGAACTAAAACTTCCATGCACATAGCCACTGAAGGGAATGACTGAGACTGAAGGTGCCGGCATGGTGCGACCAATTTTAAACGTCTCTTGTCTGTTAGAGACAGAGTCATGGACACTGAATCTATCTGGAAACCTAAAAAGGTGACCCTTATCTGAGGAATCAAGAAACCTTTTGGTAAATTGATCCTCCAACCATGTTTCCGAAGAAACAACACTAGATGATTTGTGTGAGATTCTGCAGTATGTAAAAACTGAGCTAGTAACAAGATATTGTCCAAATAAGGAAACACCGCAATACCTTGTTCTCTGATTACAGATAGTAGGGCACCCAGAACCTTTGAAAAGATTCTTGGAGCTGTTGCTAGGCCAAATGGAAGAGCAACAAATTGGTAATGCTTGTCTAGAAAAGAGAATCTCAGAAACTGATAGTGTTCTGGATGAATCGGAATATGAAGGTATGCATCCTGCAAGTCTATTGTGGACATATAATGTCCTCGCCGAACAAAAGGCAGAATAGTCCTTATAGTCACCATCTTGAAAGTTGGTACTCTTACATAACGATTCAAAATTTTCAGATCCAGAACTGGTCTGAACTAATTTTCTTTCTTTGGTACAATGAATAGGTTTGAATAAAACCCCAAACCTTGTTCCTGAGGAGGAACTGGCATGATTACCCCTGAAGACTCCAGGTCTGAAACACACTTCAGAAAAGCCTGAGCTTTTACTGGATTTACAGGGATGCGTGAGAGAAAAAATCTTCTCACAGGAGGTCTTACTTTGAATCCTATTCAATACCCTTGAGAGACAATGCTCTGAATCCAATGATTTTGGACAGATTTTATCCAAAAATCCTTGAAAAACCTTAATATGCCCCCTACCAGCTGAGCTGGAATGAGGGCCGCACCTTCATGCGGACTTAGGGGCAGACTTTGGTTTCCTAAATGGCTTGGATTTATTCCAATTTGAGGAAGGCTTCCAACTGGAAGCAGATTCCTTGGGAGGAGGATTGAGTTTTTGTTCCTTATTCTGACGAAAGGAACGAAAACAGTTAGAAGCTTTAGATTTACCCTTAGGTTTTTTATCCTGAGGCAAAAAAACTCCATTTCCTCCAGTGATAGTTGAAATAATAGAATCCAACTGAGAACCAAATAAATTATTACCTTGGAAAGAAAGAGATAGTAATCTAGATTTAGATGTCATATCAGCATTCCAAGATTTAAGCCACAAAGCTCTTCTAGCTAATACAGCTAAAGACATGGATCTAACATCAATTTTGATAATATCAAAAATGGCATCACAAATAAAATTATTAGCATGTTGCAGTAAGCGAGTAATGCTAGATATGTCAGGATCCAATTCTCGTTGCGCTAAATTCTCCAACCAAAAAGTTGAGGCAGCCGCAACATCAGCCAAAGAAATAGCAGGTCTGAGAAGATGACCTGAATATAAATAGGCCTTCCTTAGATAGGATTCAAGCTTCCTATCTAAAGGATCCTTAAAGGAAGTACTATCTTCCATAGGAATAGTGGTACGTTTAGCAAGAGTAGAAATAGCCCCATCAACTTCGGGGATTTTTTTCCCAAAACTCTATAGATTTTGCTGGTAAAGGATACAATTTTTTAAACCTTGAAGAAGGAATAAAAGAAGTACCTGGCTTATTCCATTCCCTAGAAATCATATCAGAAATAGCCTCAGGAATAGGAAAAACAGCATTTAAACGTTTATTAGACTGAACGTCAATAGGACTGGTTACCTCAATATCCAAAGTAATTAACACTTCTTTTAATAAAGAACGCATATACTCTATTTTAAATAAATAAGTAGATTTGTCAGTGTCAATGTCTGAGGAAGGATCTTCTGAATCAGATAGATCCTTATCAGAAGAGGATAAATTAGTTGCTGGTCATTTGAAATTTCATCGGCTAAATGAGAAGTTTTAAAAGACCTTTTACGTTTATTAGAAGGTGGAAATGCAGACAAAGCCTTCAGAATAGAATCAGAAACAAATTCTTTAAAATTTACAGGTATATCATGTACATTAGAAGTTGAAGGAACTGCAACTGGCAATGTACTATTACTGATGGAAACACTATCTGCATGTAAAAGTTTATCATGACAACTATTACAAATGACATTTGGTGGAATAATTTCTACACTTTTACAACAAATGCACTTAGCTTTGGTAGAACCGATGTCAGGCAGCAATGTTCCAGCAGAAACTTCTGAGGCAGGATCAGATTGGGACATCTTGCTCAATGTAAGAGAAAAAACAACATATAAAGCAAAATTATCTATTTCCTTATATGACAGTTTCAGGAATGGGAAAAAATGCAAAAGCATAGGCCTCTGATAGAGAAAAAAGAAAGAGGCAAACATCAATGGGGTATTGAAATAATGAAAAAAAATTGGCGCCAAGTATGACGCACAACGTAACGTGAACTTTTTTGGCGCCAAAAATAACCGGGAATGAAACACTTGCGTCACTAATGACGCCGCTGTGTGAAAGGTCTCGGAGTCACGTATGACGCCGGAATTGACGAAGTTGCGTCATAAACGTCTTTTTCCGCGCCAAAAAAAATTTCGCGCCAAGAATGACGCAATAAAGTTTAGCATTTAACACACCCGCGGGCCTAATACCCGCAATAGCAAGAAGTAGTCAATTGAAAAAAAAGACTAAAACCCCAGGTAAGAAATACATTTCTTAAAATGTTTAAATTCCCCAAATATGAAACTGACAGTCTGCTGAAGGAAATACATGAACCTGACTCATGGCAATTATAAGCACAATACATATATTTAGAACCTTATACAAATGCATAAAGTGCCAAACTATAGCTGAGGTGTCTTAAGTAATAAAAAACATACTTACCAAAAGACACCCATCCACATATAGCAGATAGCCAAACCAGTACTAAAACAGTTATTAGTAGAGGTAATGGTAAATTGAGAATATATCGTCGATCTGAAAAGGGAGGTAGGAGATGAATCTCTACCACCGATAACAGAGAACCTATGAAATAGACCCCCGTTAGGGAAATCATTGTATTCAATAGGTGATACTCCCTTCACGTCCCTCTGACATTCACTGTACTCTGAGAGGAATCGGGCTTCAACAATGCTGAGAAGCACATATCAACGTAGAAATCTTAGCACAAACTTACTTCACCACCTCCATAGGAGGCAAAGTTTGTAAAACTGAATTGTGGGTGTGGTGAGGGGTGTATTTATAGGCATTTTGAGGTTTGGGAAACTTTGCCCCTCCTGGTAGGATTGTATATCCCATATGTCACTAGGCTCATGGACTCTTGCCAATTACATGAAAGAAAAGCATTTACAACCATTTGTGCCATAATTGCAGAAGCTGATTGTTTAAATAACTTCAGTGAGAAACCTAAAGTTTGTGAAAATGTTAACGATTTTTTTTTTATTTGATCGCATTTGGCGGTGAAATGGTGGCATGAAATATACCAAAATGAGCCTAGATCAATACTTTGGGCTGTCTACTAAAAGAATATATATACATGTAAAGGGTTATTCAGGGATTCCTGACAGATATCAGTGTTACAATGTAAAAAATGGTTTGAAAATAGCAAAGTGTTACTTGTACTTATTGCCCTATAACTTACAACTTTGATGTTTAAGAGATTTTGGGGGTCAAAGATAGAAAAAATTTGTTTTTTTTTAATTTCTTTCATCATATTTTATTTTTTTATAGTAAATTACATGATATGATGAAAATAATAACATTAGAAAGTCAATTTAATGCAGTATATAATATGTGTGGGTACAGTAAATGAGTAAGAGGAAAATTACAGCACCGCAGAAATGTAAAAACTGCCCTGGTCTTTAACGGTAAGAACATTGAAAAATGTTCAGGTCACTAAGGGGTTAAAGAAAATGTAAATAACAGTTCCCACTAATTGCCTGAAGTATTTCTTGACTCAGTGTTGTAAGATGAATTACTTATCTCTGCACTCTAGAAAGACTAAGATTTGAATCTAGTTGAAAGCACAATGTGATGGTTTCTGGTCTCCCCAAGAAGAAAACTGAAAACCCTGAGAGGAAAGTTTGTACATGTTAGAGTGGGAAAATACAGTTGGGAATAAGAGGAATAATAGTACAATCTAAAGATCAAACAAAGCAAGGGAGTGAAATAATGGAAATGTGCTGTGTCTGGCTAGCAATGTAACAGCTAGTTAGTATGGCACTAAAGAGGTAAGGGTGAGGTTGGCCACAGTAATGTGATAATGAAGAATCCATACAGTAAGCTGAAGAGTAGACCTCCATTCTATTCCTAGAGCCCATCACATTCAGCAAAGGAGGGTGGGACAGCTCTGTCATGATAGTGAAGTCTAAAGACATGACCATTTAAAGGGACATTATACACTCGTTTTTTTCTTTGCATAAATGTTTTGTAGATGATCTATTTATATAGCCCACAAAGTTCTTGGTTTTTTTTAATGTATAGTTTTGCTTATTTTTAAATAACATTGCTCTGATTTTCAGACTCCTAACCAAGCCCCAAAGTTTAGGATAATACCGACGTATACCTACTCCAGCTTGCTCCTGTTTGTGTAAAGGGTCTTTTCATATGTAAAGGAAGGGAGAAGGGGAGTGTCTGATATTTGCCACTTGCAGTGGGTGTTCCAGTAACCTTTTAAATAGAGCTAAACTGGAAGCTTCTAAGTAAGTTTTTAAATGGCTTTATACTGAATTTTTAAATCAGTATCTGTGCATATAATTATTTATAGAAGTGTCTATTATATGCAGTTATATGAAAATTGGTGTATACTGTCCCTTTAAGCCAAAAGAAACCGCACAGAGATTGTTGGCTTAATTATTGTCAGAGAGATAGTAATAGACCCCTGCCATTCACATAATAGAGCAGAGAGGGGTCAGAGCTTTAATGTGACCAATAGATATGATGCTCCAGTAGACAGAACAGTAGAATGGGAATTGAGTTCTAAGGGAAGAAGGGTCTTGAAGCAGACACTTAAAGGGACATGAAACCCACATTTTTTTCTTCCGTGATTCAGATAGAGCTTGTGATTTTAAACAACTTACCAATTTACTTCTATTATCTAATTTGCTTTGCTCTCTTGGTATTGTTTATTTAAAAAGATACCTAGGTAGGCTCAGGAGCTGCTGATTGGTTGCTGCACATATATGCTTCATGTTATTGGCTCACCAGTGCGTTAACTAGCTCTCAGTAGTGCAATGCTGCTTCTTCAACAAAGGATATTTAGAGAATGCAGCAAATTAGATAATAGAAAAGGAAACTGGTGGGCGGGAGGAAAATGGCTTAAAATTTAATTGTCAGTGTAACGTCTCTGCAAATCACCAAGTTGTGGCTTATATTAACTTATCAGTCAAGAATCATCTCCTTCATGTGCTGTCACGATAACAATAAGAGAAAAGTAGTTTAATCCAGAGCAGAATTCTCACAGTTTTTCTTAATTTAATACATTTTGGCCTCCTCTAGATTTAACAAAGGCAAAATTACATTATGATGATGTCCCTTTAAATCACTTAAAAGCTTCTGAACAATTTACTTTGTATTTTTGGGTTGTATAGTGATTCCTATATTATGTTACAGCAGTTCAGAGTCATGAGCATTTAAACAGTCAGAACGAAACTCAATTGGAGCTTATTGTGCAACTATAAAAGAACCTCCATTTTTAGAATATCTTTAAATTGATAAATGTTTAAAATAACTAGAGGGTATGGCATGATTTTTTTTCAGGGTTGGGCAACATAAATCAATATATCGAAAAAAAGAAAATAATAAATGTATACAAATGTGCGGCGAGAACATTTCAAGAAATTAAATCTATGTGCTCCTAAAGCCAAACAAATTCTAAAACAAGCTCAACTCACAATTGCAGGAATAATACAAGAATCTTTCAGTGTCTTCCTGCTAATGAAGTATGCACTGTAGACCGGACAAATCATGCCTTTCTTGGGTTTTTCTCATGAGAAAATTACTTCTCCTTTTTAAAGGTTCTGAAATTAGAAAAACAAAAAAACTGATACTAGCAAATATTGTCTAACATGTTTTATTCTATTTCAGAACACCTAAAAAGTGAAGTAACAAAAGATACCAGGATACAGTATGTGCAGATACATTGTTTCTTTTTATATGGATTGATAAAGATACCAACATTGTTTTCTACAACAAACCAATGTATTATCTACATCATCTTAGTATAAGCAGGTTAGTTTGCAAGTTGTCTAGGAAGTAGGGTCTTCTAATCTTTCTGTCCCAGTCTGCCTTGCCCATCTTGGTTTATTTACTGTACCCCCTTGTTGGTACTTTGCAAATACAGATAATAATAATTACGAAATATCACTAAGAATCCAGAATAATATTTTGTAACTAGAAGAAACAATGACAACAACAGATAAAGTTTAGGTAGTTGAGGGAAAGAATAGGAAGATAATTATATATAACTGAGCACACCTTCATTCACAAGTGTACATATCACAATTAAAGGGACAGTGTAAATCTAATATTTTCTCCATTGTAATGCCTTCCCACTTATCCATTTTACCTACTGGAGTATATTAAACTGTTTACAAATAGCCCCTTTACTTTTATTTTCTCATTTGAAATAGCTGATTTTGCCTATTGTATCCCCACCCATACTGAACATTTCTGAACTTAAAGGGACAGTCTACACCTGATTTAACAACGAACCTTTAATTTACTCATAGTGAAATCATAACGCTGCACCACTTTACACACATAGAAGATGGACATTTATCATAGTAATCTCCAGTTAAGTAATTTGATTTTGCATATCGATATGGCCGCCAAACTCCTCCCCCTCCTCCTTCGTCCCCTACTCTATTGTTTTCCATGCTAGTTCATGTTCTAAACTGTGGAAGTTGCCGTTTTGGTAATGCACATGCGCATTTTCTTCTGCCCGCTCGCAAGTAGACATTGGCAGTGCTGCTGTGATTACCTTAGTGGTTAGATCCGGGGGGTTTTTGTTCCCAATTGATTGTGCATGTGCGATTCGCCGTGAACACGCCAATTAAGGAATTGCTTATGATTGGAGGAGTCATTGAAAGAGAAAGTAAATACGTAACAGTGTGGGGAGTTTGGCGGCCATATCGACATGCAATAAACGTACGTACTTTGGGTGATTAGTCCTATACAGTTAGAGCTAGAAAACATGCGATGCGGTGCAGGCGCATGTTCTATTACTGATCTAAGGTATGGAATTAAAGTTGCATCGGGGGTTGCCTGTCCATTTAAGTTCTGGTTACATAAAAACATATAATAAATAATGCTCCCAGTGAGCGCCTGTGACAGATAGACACTAAAATGTTCATTTTTATTGTTCTCTCTAAGGGTCTAATGATCTAAACCTCACAAGTTCAGATGTGGTTTTTCAAGCCAACCCTCACGGGGACTGCCCTGTGGAATTATGGTAAAAAAGGGGCAGTCGTTGCGAGTGGCGAGATGCCTACAATTAGAAGCAATGGAGCTCGCTAGAAAGAGACACCCCACGGTGGAGCAAAGTTAGAAGTGAGCAGGAGCCGCACTATAAAAATTAAATCCTGCAGTCAATATAAATCACATTACGCTGCTTTCTGCATATAGCATCTTACAATTGCCTATGTTTTCATATGCATTTATTTTTCTATTAGGGTAATTAGTGTTTTGAGAAAAGCTTGCCACCTTTTAGTTTGTGAGAAAAAAAATTAGATCTCTAGAAAAAAATATTTAAATAGTTACTTTACAAAAAACAACAATTACACTTTGTATTTTGCACTTATAAGTACACACTTCTGTGTTTTTTTGTTTGCGTATCCAGTTTACTTAAATTACGATTTATGCTGTGCATATTTTATACAATTTATTCATGTGTAATTTAAATACGAATAAAAGATATAGCTGTTTTTAAATGTGTATTTAAGTATGCACCATGCACCAGCATTTTAAAAACAGCACTTGCTCAGAGAGTCTGTGGTGCTTGTACCATCTGGTAATGACAAGATACAAGCCCCACTTGTGCTCTGAGCAGCTGCAGTATTTAAAATGCTGGTGCACTGAGAATATCTAGCTATGCTTCACATGCATGTGCAGAGAAAAATGCTAACATTAAAGCAGTGATAACTTTTACAAGAAGCATTTTGGCCAATACATGTATATTGCAAATATGCTTCTATTCAAATATGTAATTAATCGATGTGCATTTAAATTTCCCTTTAATAATCTCGCCAGCCAGAGAACTTTAGCTCATCGGGAACTTAGCACTGACCTTTGAGTAAACAGTAATGGAGAAGATAAGGAGGACTTTGTGTAAATAATTTGACATATGCCATAATGAAGTATTCTCTCCCTTCAAGATCAGCCCACTGTATTGGGTTGTGGTTTCAGTTAGCAGAAACAGTTATTATATATATATAGGTGCCATTTCGAATACATTTTAAACTCTGCAGCTGGTATAAAAAGTAATTGAAAACACGTTAAAGCGACAGTCAACAACAAAATTGTTATTGATTTAAAAAGCTAGATAATCCCTTTATTGTTCATTCCCCAGTTTTGCATGACCAATACTGTTATAGAAATATACTTTTTACTTCTGTGATTACCTTGTATCTAAGCCTCTGCAGACTGCCCCCTTATTTTAGTTCTTTTGACACACATGCATTTTAGCCAAACAGTGCCGACTCCTTGGTAACTCCACGTGCGTGAGCACAATGTTATCTATATGGCACACATGAACGAACGCCTTCTAGCTGTGAAAACCTGTCAAAATGCCCTGAGCTAAGAGGCGGCCTTCAAGGGCTTAGAAATTAGCATATGAGCCTACTTAGGTTTAGCTTTCAACAAAGAAAACCAAGAAAACAAAGAAAATTTGATGATGAAAGTAAATTGTAAAGTTGTTTAAAATTGCATGCCCTGCATGAATCATGAAAGTTAATTTTGACTAGACTGTCCCTTTAAGGAGAAACCAATTTTACTGTACAATGTCCCTTTAAGTTCTAAATACTAGTGATCTAAAAATGATTACTGGAAAAGTGACTGATTTCTCTTTTTTTCTTTTTAGAGAACATTCTTAACAATACGTTTGCCAAATTATGTTTTAACATGAAAAACAAATTATGCTTACCTGATAATTTTTTTTTCTTCAGATGGAAAGAGTACACAGCTGCATTCATTACTTTTGGGAATTCAGAACCTGGCCACCAGGAGGCAAAGACACCCCAGCCAAAGGCTTAAATACTCCTCCCACTTGCTGAGGAACAAGGAACAGTAGAGAAAATATCAGGGTGAAAAGGTGCCAGAAGAACAAAAATTACTGCCACCCCACATAAAAACACAGACGGGGAGCTGTGGACACTTTCCATCTGAAGAAAAGAAAATGATCAGGTAAGCATAATTTAAGTTTTTCTTCATAAATGGAAAGAGTCCACAGTTGCATTCATTACTTTTGGGAAAACAATACCCAAGCTATAGAGGACACTGAATGCAAAAAACGGGAGGGTACAAGAGGCAGCCCATTCTGTGGGCACCAGGCCTGAAAACCCCTACCTAACAAAATCCCGCTTCGCCCAAAGCCGATAACAACTTTGAAACAAAGGGAAAGGCCCAGGACACTGACCCGCAGATAGTCCACAAGCCTTGCTAGAGACCGCAGGAACTAGACTCGACCGAGTTAACAGCCTTCAAGAGACACCGTTGCCCAGCAGTCGGTCTCCAAACAACACACCCCTTACTAAAGAAAGTGAACAAACTACCGTATTCTTCCACAAAGAAGAAAAGACACAGAGAAAACATGATTGTACTTGTAAAGCGCGGCTAATCCCCCTTAAGGGACTCAAGGCGCTGCTCATTTTATCAACCTCGAAAGGAGGAAAGACTGAGCAGACCTCGCCGGGGATAGAACTTGCAACCCTTGGTTTGCTACAGTGCAGAGTAGCCACAGTGCATTAGTATGCTGAGCTAGCTGAATAGCTAGCATAAGGAACTCCAGAAAAAAATCCTAAAAAGGGCACAAACATCGAGCAAAAAAACAGAGAAACCGGGTCAGGCTAAGAGAGACCCAACCAGTCTCATAGAAACAAGGGGAGGCAACGCCCAGACCCCAGAAATACAGAAACCACAGGGTAAGGCCGGGAGTCTGAAACAGAGAGAGGATCTTCCCCTAACACAGTGCAACCGCACTCAAAAAAGCAACTGCAGACGAAGATCCCCAAGTCGCAAAAAGGTAGCTCAGAATACCGAAATATTCAGAAACAAAACTTTGTGCAGCAAGCTCAGATAGGTCTGACGACCAACACATGAAGCAAAAACACTGCACGCTGCAGTCATCTAAAAATTACTTTGAAACTTAAATACTTGCAGGGCAAGTAGAAGGCAGCTGAAGATAGGAACCTTCAGATTGCTAAGTATCCACTAACCAGCGGACAACGTTGCAGGCTATCTAAGAGCCGCCAGTCCTTCCCACAAATCTTGATGGAGAAAGTAGAATCCTCAAAGAGGCTTACCGTACCTCGAATGCTCCGGGGACGAAATAGCAGAGCAACAGATCTCAGATCCTGCTCCAACACCAGACCAGCCCAAGCAACAGACATGTCCAATAGACAGGGGGGACAGAAAGACCCCAACCCCAAGCCACCAGGGAATGGAAAGAAAAAGGGGAGCTTCACCCACCCCAACAGAGCTCGGGTGCCAACCCATTCCGCTCCTCCAAAATAAGGCACTACCAAAGTGAACCCCCTAGGACATGGACAGAAAAAAAGTGCAATAGATCCGTAGGAAGACCTGTCACAGCTCTCTTATACAGTCTCTATGTTGAAAGATCAATTTCTAATGGGTGGAATGGAGCCCAAAGGGTGGAATGGAGCCCAACGAGCAGCAGATGCTGCCCCTTACAGAAATAACCCACCTGATCCAACCTCCTACACACAGGGCAGACAATGACCCTCCAGAAAGAGGAAACCCCAGCTCATAAGGAAGGCACACTATTCCCTCAAAAGGGAAGGGCACAGATAATAACAGTGTACATGTCCACAAGACATGAAGACATAGTATGATCAAAATCATCCAGACACCACTGTTGACCCAACAGAGAAAAAAAACTCCCCATGAAAAGGAGCACACTCCGTCCGAAGGACAAGTCAGACCTTAAAGTTTATAACCAGTACATGAAGGTGGATGTGAACTCTGGCCTTCCTGCTTACAAGCACAATGAGCTAGCCCCTATGTTGTGACAAAAAACTGGGTCTTCCCAAACCAGTCCACAGGATCATAAGTCTCAAGACATCCAAGAAAGATCCAAGACAAGAACCCTAAACCCGGGACCCAGAATCGTCCTAGAACGAACGACATCCTCAGGGAACACAAGATACCCCCGTCTGAAGCAATCACACCTCACAGGGGATGAGAACCGGAAAACCGGGACAATGGGTACAGGACTCACTCGTAATTCCCAGCCCAAAGGGAAGAGAACACCCTAGCGGGAGGTCACAAGGTGCTAGGCCGCGACAAATTCACGCAATTTCTCTGGAGCCCAAAGGCCCCAAGGGCAACACTAAGGGAAATGAGAACGAGAACAGAGTCACCCGAAAGAGAGTAGAAAGAAAGGCTAGTCTCTATAACCCTTTCAGAGTAACGTTCCAGAGGACCACACCCAAGGAAGAAGAATGCAAAGCATCCCAAACCCAGGCAGAAAAACATCCCCTAAGCAAAAAGCTTGGAAAAATAGACAACACCTCCTATCGCCCCTGATATGGAGACGACTAACTCCCGAAGGAAGACAGTGCCTCACAGCCTTCCCTTCCTAATTAAGCGGCCAAAGCCACCAGAAAAAACGGACAAAGTCCAGAAAGTCTCGACCCAAAGGAAGAGAACCTCTAAAAGGAACAAGTCCTAAAAGGACACTTCCAAAGAGACCATGAAAGGCAAAACCGTAAGAACGGCGGTATGAAGGACCTAAATCCTCCAAGCATCCAAACAAAAACGGTAAGGAACACTCTAATTCCTTCTGAAAAATTGGAAACGACTGAGCATGTCGCCACAGATCTCAACTGAGTCCCGGCCCACTAGATTGAAAGGCGAATGAGGACTGAACCAATCCCCATGCCCCTAAGCAACCACGGACCCTCAAGTCCTCTCAGGATGCTAGTTAAAGCTTGTAACAAAACAACACAAATTATATTGTGATCACTAGGCGCCCTCACCGGACCAACCGGACATAAAAAGGCGCCAGGTGTCTGAACTAGGCCTCAAAGACAGAAGGGTTTGTACAGAGTCAGGACCAGCCTGAAACCAGCACTGTCAAGGCCACATAGAGTCTCCCCCAAGATGGAGGGACAAAGAACAGTCAGACTTTTGTAAACAGTGCAACCACAAAATCGCAGACATCAATTCCAGAGAAGAAAGTTCCCGAAGGAAACATCACACCACAACATGAGCTTTAGACCAAATAAAAATCATCCTCACCGGATGAAAATAAAAGATAAGGCAACCCGTAGGTTATCGCCCAGGATCAGCCGAACAGGGGTCCAAGACTTCCAAGCTCAGAACTGGAAAAGGATACACAAATAACAAGAAGAAGATTACTTCATCCCCTTCTGTCTATACATGCAAGCCAGTCGAAGATTAAGACTGAGAATCCCCAGACTCATTAAGAGTGGGATCCTCAAGAAACGACAAAAATGTGCCTTTGTAGAACACGAAGGCGCACCAGTCTATAACGAAAGGTGCAACATACCTCCGCCAGGACAAAAGAAAACACCGGCCCAAAGGTTGACCCCCTGAGACCTCAGGGGCAGTCGCTACTCAGAGGGCTGAACTGGACCAGACGATCCCACGCCTGATGAGCCCCGGTTAACAGAACACAAACAATATCGTAAGCACACTCCTGGGAGGTGCAGATGCGCCAGCGCCAAAGATATGCCCATGCGGAACCGTGTCTTAACCTTCGGTGGGAACAGCCCACACTCCATAGAAGGATAAGTAGCGTTTTGGGTTACCTGCATGCGTAGTAAGAGTTGGTGGTAGGGAACTCGTCTTGTGGGAAATAGAATCCCCAGAGGCGGATGGCTCAGTGGGCACCTGATTCCCCGATGCCGAGGAAAAGAGCACTTTAAAACTGATGGGCATGTATCACCCGGGCCAATTCATTTCCTTCGCAAGAAGTAGAGTCTGAATCAGAGACATCCGTCGCCAAAAAATCAGAATCCTCCATAACTGGGACACTGAATAAAAAATGGACCATAATCTAAACGGCACCTTACACCCCCAATGGCTGGGGCACTCACCACCTCCAGAGAACCATACACCAGCGGACCAAAATTTCTCCGTCGCCACACGGTCAGGAATGCAGAAATGGAGTCACAAGGTGAACCGTGCAGTCCATGCAAAAGCGCACCTGACCGTAAAGGCCGCGTCACTAGACATAGGCCGTTATGTTCCAAAATAGCGATGAGCCGAAGCAACACTACACAGTAGCAGACAGAATCACATAACAAACATGATTACAAAAACCCCTGTTCAATAACCCCCCTCAGGAGATATTAACCCTTGATTCCTAGATACAAAATGGAGCCTCACTGAGACCCTATGTTAAAATTATCCCCAAAAGGTTGTAGCCCCTCTCGGATAAACAGTTGTAATTACAATACATCCATGATGAAAGTAAAATGAAACGATCTTACCGGAATCTACGGTGTGGAATAGGAACATGGTCCTTCAAGTGTGACAGATAGTAGCGTCGCTTCCGCCATGGACTTGAGAGAAAAAAGCAGGCAGCGAAACTCGTCAACGCTGATTACTTGTGGAGCTGTTAATATGAGTCGGGATGGTTTCGCAGAAAGACTCTTCCTGCATCTCCGGACTATAACTTTCACCTATGCTCTCACTGAGAGGCTGACAGGACTACTTAAAACTCCAGTCCCATGCCAAAGAGTACTACCCTCTATAAGAAACTATCGAAAACTTCTGACACTTCTCTGCCAACCACCTGGGAACAAAAGGCAAAAAATGCTGGGGATGAGGGAAGAGGGAGGAGTGCCTTTGGCTGGGGTGTCATTGCCTCCTCCTGGTGGCCAGGATCTGAATTCCCAAAAGTAATGAATGCAGCTGTGGACTCTTTCCATTTATGAAGAAAATTGTAATTATTTAAACTTTCCTCTGGTACTTCAATCTATAATCATTAGTGGGAAAGTAATTAAACTGTTTTTTTGTTGTGTTTTTTTAATAGAAAAAAGCTATAAATTAAATTACACTTTGAATACACAACACTCACCGTCTCAAAGCTCCCTTTGTGCATAATGTCAACAGGAGGTCTGAATAGATCAGCTAATGTTGTAAGCTTCTTATCCACTGACCCTCCATTACGTAGCTCCTGCTCCTGTCGCACTGCAGCACCCCAAAGTAGATGAAAAAATAAATGAACACAAAGTAAACCAGATCCAGATCGTACAATTGTAAACATACTTAGTACTGTTAAAACAAGTTAGAGGTGTCTTAAACTGTAAAGATTTTAGGATATTTTAAATATTATTAATATATTTTTTAATCTGTGTTATACAAAAGTAAAATAAATATAAATAACAATTACAACAAAATAAATTAGAGGGATATCAAAGTCTTTTTTTAATTTGTTCCGTGCAAAATGGGGTATTTACTACAAATGTTTACACTACAGTGTACATGCTAAACCTTTCTAAGACATTCTTCAATCAAAGACTTTATGATTCCACATATAGAATCAATTCACCATTGAGCTGGCAATTGAAAACTATTTTTTATTGATATATATAATACTAATATATATAATACTATATATTTTTATAAAATATCCTAAAATACAAATAGTAGTTACATTTAAAACAAAACTACAAAAACAATTTAATTTCAGAGAGGGAGAACATAACTCATTTTGACAACGTGTATGGTTTAACCCAGCCAAAACTCTCTCAAAGTGATGGTAAACTTTACGTTTTAAAATTAGGTCTGGAATAAAGGAGATATTTTAGAGGGACTTTAAATGATCACTTCTAACAAATATGCGCTGTAACATACTTTTTAATCTATCCGTGCGATTCTAATACCCCACGCTCCCGGCCACCCACTTCAAAACTCATTTTTTGTGAGCTAACGGTTTGAAAGGTTTTCCAATTGGCGCCCTAGCTACAAAAAAGTGCCGTACAGCTAGAGTGCTGATTGAAGAACAATTCAAAAAGTGGGCGGCCGGAGAGCTGGGTATTACAATGACACGGCTAGATTATAAAATACAGCGCATCTTCATTAGAAGTGATCAAAGAAAGTCCATCTAAAATATTGCTTAAATTCTGGACCTGAATTTAAAACATGTAAAGTTTACCCTCACTTTAATGTCAGGTGATTATTATTACTATGACAATCACACAATAACTATAGGATCATGAAACACTTTGAGACGCACAGTGTCTTTGGAAGTGGTCACCATGCTCATAAGTTTTTTAAAAAAAAAATTTTCAGAGCCTATTTAATACTTTGCCTTCTTTCCAATGTGATATAATTTCTCTACTTGCTAGAGAAGTTCAATAAATATGCAATATTAAACAGGCACTTACTTGCTTCAGTTTGGAAATCACGAAAACCATCAAATATTGAACGAGCTGGTCTTCGTCGTTTAGGAGCTGGAAGATAAATTATAACATTTGTCACTTTTGTTATGGAGAGAAACACAGGCAACTTTAAAGATTTATAAAGATGAAGAAATGGAGTAAAGGTTTTAAAGTAAACTATATTCCAGTGATCCAGATTTTTGTAAGAATGCAGTAGAACTATAGTTTCTAATGGTTATTGCTGCTTTGAGACATCCTTTGTGCAATTCTGAAATTACAAGCAACTACTGAGCCTGCCTCTGTATGTTCTCATGTACAAGAGCTAATTTTCAACGAAGGACCACAAAACAAAGAGGTAAAATAAATTTAGACTTCCATGACTTTAAAGGGACATTAAACACTAAGGCACAGATTATGAATGGAGCTCTATTTAGCTCTTTCACTGTATCAATAATTGCACTCTTATTATAAGTTGAAAGTAATGTTATCGCGCTCGTGCAAACCTGTGTGCAAACAGCTTACTTCTAGCGCAATTAGAATATCTCACGCGCAATAAATTCCCCATAGAAGTCAATGGAGCAAAAAAAAGTGGAAAAACAACCAACTACTAGCGCGGTAACACAAACGCATGTTCTCAAGGGCACTAAGCCGACATGAAGGGACTCAATGTTAAAGCCCTTTGCCTGCCTTTTTTTCTAACACCTGAGACCTCATATCTTTGAGAACATAACTTTTTCTAACTTTTTGTCCCAAATTTTTAATAGATGTTGATATTATGAGTGTAATGGTACTTTGTAATATATTTTGACGTGTTTTGTGACACTTTTTTTCTGTGAAACAGTTAACCACAGCTCTGAATACGCGCTAACCTGACGGGCATTAACTTGATTTGCGCTCCAGCGATCGCGTTTACTGTTAACTTGTAATTTGATCGCAATTTAACCTGTGCGCAAACTATTGTGAAAAACCCGATATTGCTTGCCCCACTCACAATCTGGCCAAAAATATATTTTACGCACATAGTGCAGAATTATATAACATTAGCTTACCGGCACATTTATACTTTAAAGGATTGCAGAGAAATTATAACTAAAACCTCCTTTTACCAGAACGCCGCTCCTTGCTCTACTGAGCTGGTCTGGATTTTACACAGCGCATCTCTGCAACACTGTGTGCCCGGTCGCGCTATTAAATGAATGTAGCTCGCTCCCGCTCTGGTCTAGTAGCGAGAGCGAGCTACATTCATTTTAATGGCGCGACCGGGCACACAGTGTTGCACAGATGCGCTGTGTAAAATCCAGACCCGCTCAGTAGAGCAAGGATCGGCGTTCTGGTAAAATGAGGTTTTAGTTACAATTTCTCTGCAATCCTTTAACCCCTTAATGACAACAGTACTTTTCCATTTTCTGTCCGTTTGTGACAAAGGCTATTTTTACATTTTTGCCGTGTTTGTGTTTAGCTGTAATTTTCCTCTTACTCATTTACTGTACCCACACATATTATATACCGTTTTTTTCACCATTAAATGGACTTTCTAAAGATACCATTATTTTCATCATATCTTATAATTTACTATAAAAAATATATAAAATATGAGGAAAAAAATGGAAAAAAAACACTTTTTTTTAACTTTTAGCCCCAAAATCTGTTACACATCTGCAACCACCAAAAAACACCCATGCTAAATAGTTTCTAAATTTTGTCCTGAGTTTAGAAATACCCAATGTTTACATGTTCTTTACTTTTTTTGCAAGTTATAGGGCCATAAATACAAGTAACACTTTGCTATTTCCAAACCACTTTTTTTCAAAATTACTGCTAGTTACATTGGGACACTGATATCTTTCAGGAATCTCTGAATATCCCTTGACATGTATATATTTTTTTTTAGAAGACATCCCAAAGTATTGATCTAGGCCCATTTTGGTATATTTCATGCCACCATTTCACCGCCAAATGCGATCAAATACAAAAAATCGTTCACTTTTTCACAAATTTTTTCACAAACTTTCGGTTTCTCACTGATATTGTTTACCAACAGCTTGTGCAATTATGGCAAAAATGGTTGTAAATGCTTCTCTGGCATCCCCTTTGTTCAGAAATAGCAGACATATATGGCTTTGGCGTTGCTTTTTGGTAATTAGAAGGCCGCTAAATGCCACTGCACACATACTTGTATTATGCCCAGCAGTGAAGGGGTTTATTAGGGAGCATGTAGGGAGATTTTTGGGGTAATTTTAGCTTTAGTGTAGCGTAGTAAACAACCCAAAGTATTGATCAAGGCACATTTTGGTATATTTCATGCCACCATTTCACCGCCAAATAATTTTTTTTTTTACATTTTTCTAAATTTTTGGTTTCTTACTGAAATTATTTACAAACAGCTTGTGCAATTATGGCACAAATGGTTGTACATGCTTCTCTGGGATCCCCTTTGTTCAGAAATAGCAGACATATATGGCTTTGGCGTTGCTTTTTGGTAATTAGAAGGCCACTAAATTCTGCTGCGCATCACACTTGTATTATGGCTAGCAGTAAAGGGGTTAATTAGGTAGCTTGTAGGGAGCTTGCAGGGTTAATTTTAGCTTTAGTGTAGAGATCAGCCTCCCACCTGAAACATCAGACCCCCTGATCCCTCCCAAACAGCTATATTCCCTCCCCCACCCCACAATTGTTCCCGCCATCTTAAGTACTGGCAGAAAGTCTGCCAGTACTAAGATAAAAAGGTATATTTGTTTTTTTTTTGGGGGGGGGTTTATAGCATATTTACATATGCTGCTGTATAGAATCCCCCCTTAGCCCCCAAACTCACAGATCCCCCAAACAGTTCTCTAACCCTCCCCCTCTAACTTAATGGGCACCATCTTGGGTACTGGCAGCTGTCTGCCAGTACCCAGTTTATTAAAAAAACATATGCTTTTTTTTACCATCTCTATGTTAAACTTGTAACTACTGATCTAAGTGTGAATATTTTTATGTATATTATGTTTTGGTCAACTTAAGAACTGGAATTGAAAAAAATTATATACAAGATATTTGTGGTAATGACATTTTAATTTGACAAATCTTTTTTGACTATCAAGAACAGGCTAGAAGCTTCAGGTAGACAGCTACTGAAACAGTGTGCTTGCCCACAAAGAGCTGGAGAGAGTTTAAATAATTATGTGGGTGACAGGAGTTTTAAAGGGACAATAAAGTCAAGATTAAACTTTGATGATTAGAATGTGTAATTTTAAGAAACTTGCAGTTTTACTTCCATTATGAAATTGTCTTTTTATATTCACACTCTCTGAGGCACCAGCTACTACTGAGCATGTGCAAGAGTGCACAGTGTGTGTGTATGTATATATATGAGTCTGTGATTGGCTGATGGCTGACACATGATACAGGGGGACAGCAAGTTGAAGTAAACTTTGTAATTTGTGAGAAGAAAAATCTACTGCTCATTTGAAATTCAGTGTAAGTGCTATTGAATTGTATTTTTATTATGCACTTGTTGGTTATGCAATTCTACTGTTTTTAATGGTTGTTTAGGTTGCAAAGATTACACTAGGATTCAATTCTACATATGACAACTGATTTTTGGAACAGATTTGAATTGTAATAAAGATGTGCATTGGATAAATTTTAAATGTTGTGATGATTTACTGCTGGGTTTGTTTCATTACTTCACATATTATTGATTTTTGTTTGTATATTAACCCCTTGTACCTTTTTTAAGTAGGTACTACGTCACACAGTACTTTGCATCACACAGTACCTATTTCAGTCCAGTATAGAGGCGCAGGTTGCGGTACCAATATCAGCTTTGACAGTGGGAGCTGCAAACTGGGGCTGAAAGCACAGATTCGCTCCATTATCACAATGTTTCTCAAGAACGGTCCTCAAGTACCCCCAACAGGCCAGGTTTTCATTATAGCTGAACTATTGCACAGGTGAAATAATCAGCTGGCCAGTAACCATGGTTACTAACTTGCGCTCACCCATCAGCTGATTACTTCACCTGTGCACTAGTTCAGCTATAATGAAAACCTGGCCTGTTGGGGGTACTTGAGGACCGCGGTTGAGAAACAATGCCTTACCATATGAACCCAGATTGCTGATTATTACGGACAGTGTCACTATCTGAACGATCTTGCAGTGGTGCCGGTGGAAAGGAAGGAAGGATCAGTTAGAATCTGTGGGGCAGGAGGGTCCCTATACAACCACAAAAAAAGAAAAAAGAAGAAAAAAAAAGTGATCTTTTGGAGGGGGAAGGGGGGATATCCATTTTACCTGATGGAGTGTATTAAATTGTTTACAAATAACTTTTACCTTTATTTTGGCATTTGAAATTGCCAATGTTGCCTGTGGTATCCCTACCAATACTGAAAGTTTCTATACTTAAAGGGACATAATACTTATATGCTAAATCACTTGAAACTGATGCAGTATAACTGTAAAAAGCTGACAGGAAAATATCACCTGAGCATCTCTATGTAAAAAAGGAAGATATTTTACCTCACAATTTCCTCAGCTAAGCAGAGTAAGTTCTGTGTAAAAAGTTATACTCAGCTGCAGGTAAAAAAAAAAAAAAATGAAGAAAAGAACAGCAGCCAATCAGCAGTGCTGAGGTCATGAACTCTTTTACTGTGATCTCATGAGATTTCACTTAACTCTCATGAGATTTCATTGTAAACTTCCTTTCACTGAATAGGGAAATAAGAGGAGTGTGCACGAAAGCTCTCTCCTTCCACAGACATACTGATTTGTTGCTTAGAAGTCCTTTACAATGGGATGTGGCTACTGAGAAACTTTTGAGGTAGAATATCTTTCTTTTTTACATAGAGATGTTCAGGTGATATTTTCTAGTCAGCTTTTTACAGCTATACTGCATCACTTTCAAGTGTTTAAACATTTGGGTATTATGGCCCTTTAAGTATTGGCTATAAAAAGGTCAGCATAGCTAGCAAAAGAAACACTACACTCCTACACTCCAAGTGGGAGGTAGGAAAGATAAGTAATTAAATGTTAATTTTTAATTGTTCCCCCTAAATCAAGGCTTGACTAATCTGTTAAAAATCTAGGAACCAGCCAAAAATGTAGGAGGCAGATATAAAATACATTTAGATATAAACTGTAGAATGTGCAGTTTATATCTAAATGTAGTTGGTATTATAGGTATCAAGTATCCTGCTCCCTCAACTTACATTAACTGTTTTAGGGCCGATTGCAATTTGCAGCAGAGTTCAAAAGAATTACACTGAACCCTCTAGCTGGACATGGGTTACTAATACATTGGCTGTTTGGGCTGCAACCACACATACAAAAAATGCACACAGATGCAAGTAAATTACAATTAGTATTATTATGACCGCATTAAGCAAATAAGGTCTCCTGCCTGATGTTGCATGTGTGGGATGAACTTTCATTACCTCCACAATAAAACAAAAATATGGAATTTTAAATACATTAATTTACCTGAATTAAGACACATTGTCACATAACTCTTTACAGTTTTCCACAGTTTAGAAATACTTGCATATGATTTTTTTACAAGTACCTGTATTGGTAGCGACCTGATTTAACTGGGGGTGTACATAGATCCTATTGTACTATTACTTTTCATGACACTGTGTACTATTACATTATAATGGTGTCCTCTGAAACAGGTGTTGTACATACCCCTTATCAGGTTACCTTGAATGTAACACACGTACAGTATTGCATATATCCTATTGTTTATTACAGCATAGAGCCTAACGGATTACTAAAGAAGCCCCATTTTTTCGCCTGTCAAGCGAAGCTACCCTCTAGTAGAGGCGCGGAATGATCCCTATATATGTTTGCAATTGATTGACATTGTATTAACTTAATGTTGCAATTATATTGTGTTTATGCAATTTTGGGAGCTTTTTGGGGCATTTAAACTGACAAGCATAGATCCTCAAGGATCACTATGGTGGCCATTTTTCGCCCAGGATGAGAAGCCACCCTCTAGTGGATGTGTTGTCTTGTTAATTTGTGCTTCACTCTATCATTCTTTTTGCATTTTAGGTAATCTGAACAACCCTTACTCTGAGTGTGACATATTATATTAATAATGGTTCATTTGTCTATACTATATTTGTAGATTTTTCTTCATGATGTGTATCCATGATTAGATAGGCACGGCATTCAACCACTTATGTTGGTGGGTTAATGATATTTAGTAACTAATTGAGTTACTACTTTTCTCTCTTGCTTGTACTTTAATAAGTTAGATATTTATACACGGTCTATTATGTACCCATAGATAGTATGGAATCAATAATAATAACATATAAGGTCTCAACAACATGGTGAAGTAACACCTTAATTTCTTGTTAGGAACTATGTTGGAAATAAATATAAAGAAGATAGTACTGGTATCTCCCTTTATAACAACCTAATGCTGAGTAAATAAAGCAAAATAATATCATCTTGTCTACATTGGTTAAGCATTGACTGAATAGATTATCCACATATAACATTACTCAGAAACTATGGTAAAATAATTAACCACACAGTGGGACAACTTGCGTTAGGTTCTTGAGGCTTATGACCCTGCTACGGTGTAGCATATCCATGAGGCTATTAGTAAAGTCAAATTCTGTTAATAATGCTGTTTAGTATTTAATACCTGTAGTCAGTGGTCAGTAAATATGTGTGTGTGCTTAGGCTTTAATAACTAATAATAGTTAGAGTATAGGGCAACATTGAGAAGGTACAATGCCCTTGTATGGAAGCCCATTGATCAAATTGTGCTGTGCATTAACAGTCTGTATCTCCTTACACAGTGGAGATACAACTGTTTATAGGATTCACCTCTATGATTATTAACTTGTTGACCCGGCTAACCAGGGAGGGGTACTGTACATTATGAGCCTAGGCTCCTTGAAGTAACAGCTGTAATCGGGCAATGAGGCTTCCTGCGTGTAAGAGTGAGACACAATTATAATCCAAGATGACATTTCGCAATTATTGATGAAAGTGGATATTTTGCTAAAAGTAAACCACTACTGCTATTCTATATAAAAGGAGCATATTTGTGGTAACTATCATTATTATAAACTGTACTGGTGGTATAGCGAGGAATTTGTACTTAAACCTCTTGTTAGGTGGCCATGCAACGAAGTTGCAGGACAACCTATTGTTATTGTCAGGATTATTATTATTATTATTATTTTTATTATTCCGCCACTTTTTCTATTGCCCATAACTTTTGAACTGCTAAAGCAAAGCTCTTGAAATCAGGTATGCTGATACAGCCTATTGCTCTGCTACATCTCATGCAATATTGAACTCATAGGTCATAAGGTTACGCAGCCATATTGCTTTTTGCGACAAATTTCGAGAAACGCTTAATATTCTTTATCTCTGGAACTGCTAATGTTACAATGTTGAAACTTGCTGTGCTCAGTGCTGCTATGAACTAGATTTGCCATTGCTAAACAGAAGTGCCTTGGTCACATGATGTATTAGCCATCTTGCATTTTGTGATAATCTTTAAACATCTTCTTCTCTTAAACCGCTTAGTGCAATAAAGCGTAATTTTGCACATATGTTCCTTGCAAGGTCCTCTACCAAGTTTGTTAAAATTGCGATTTTTCCATAATCAACATGGCTGCCGTGAGACATTAACCTTTTTATCGCCATTTAATTGCGTAATTTTGCACTTTTTACATTAGTATTACAATATTTAACAATATTACAGTATAGTAGACACATGATTACACACAGTAATAACCCTTAAAGACAATATTGCAGTTAAAATTCGCATTGCGCAGTCGCCTTCGTGAAATGAAACATTTGCAAATTTTCATGAAACTTCTGCAAATTGTAGAGGTATATAGTGAGCATTACTATGTGCAATTTGAAAGCCATATATTGCATAGCTTGGCAGCCATTTTGTTTCGTATGCGCTGTTTTTAAAAACTATAAAAATCTTCTTCTCCGAAACCGCTTAAGGCACACACTTGAAAGTTTGTTTACAGAGTTATCTTATGACTAACATTCAGATTTGTTCAAGAGAAGTTGATAGGTCATGTGGTTTGGCAGCCATTTTGAATTGTTCAAAAATGCTTAACGATATTTTTAAATTAATAATAAAACAAAAACCGTTTTACAAAAATGCTTTATTTTTGCCATGTTTATTGACATCTATGGTGACAATTACTATGCATAATATGGAGGCTGTATATCATATGATCTGGCAGCCATTTTGTTTTATGCGAATATTTCGAAAATCTATTTTCTCTGCAACTGCTTATGTTAGAACTGTGAAACTTGCTGTAGAACCTTATATTGTGACCTAGAGTCACAGTTGTTCATGTTGAAGGAATTGGTCACAAGCTGTGGCAGCCATATTGGTTTACGCGATAATTTTGAAAACGTGTTTTCTTTCCAACCGCTTATGTTAAAGCTGTGAAATTTGCTGTAAAACAAAATCTTGTGACCTAGAGTTACATCTGATTGTGATGAAAGTATTGGTCATATGGTGGGGCAGCCATCTTCAAAAACGCAAAAATTTCGAAAATGAGTTTTCTTTCCAACTGCTAATGTTAGAATTGTAAAAACTTCTATAAAGCTTTATATTGTGACTTAGCTGCTTGTATGCCATTGCAATGTCAATGCGCATGGCCACCTCTATTGCTGCTTGCAGCTATATTTATACTTAAATTTGTTGTGAGCAAGAATGAATGACATATCTTCTAACCCATAGTTAGAATTCATCTAGCAATTATTTCTAAATAGAAGATGCTCTTGAGGAGGTGGGTCAGTGACTACACATTATAATTCTATGGGACCCCAAGAGCCAATTGCAACATATTAATAAGCTTATACTCTATGCACAGATTTAGACATATAAGGCAGGAAGGGGTAGTCTATCTGCAAAACTAGACAGTGAATATAATGGTGCATATGAGTAACGGCAATATCAACTGTGTCAACTAGATAGGCTTAAGAATTAACCTGCGTTTCTTTCTGCCCCACTAACATAAGTAAATTAATAAATAAAGCGTATACCTTATATTCCAGGCAAGATGTACATAAAAATATATCAACAAATAACAAAAGGTTGAAAAAACACACAATGAACTTGTTGCAATCTTGACACAGTCACAGAAGATTTTAGTAGCTATTGATGTCAGTCGATTCCGTTTTTCTGGGGTATGTCTCACTTCTCAGTGCGCACTATTAAGGGCTGAGGTAAAATCTGATAGTTACTGGTGAGTGTCACTAGATCTCCCATAAGAGCTTTCAGGAGTGGAGAAAGAAAAGAAATATCAACTGGCTTTTTTTACTGCATCCCAAGAAGATTTATCATAGTCAGCATTTGGTGATGTTTGCTGCATTGCGAGCGTGGTCATTATAGTCCGGGTCTCCTGCCTCCAGACATCCCCAGATTGACCGGCCGCATCTCTCCAGGTGACATCCAGGGGCTGCAGCTCCTCTGCTACCTTGAGCGCAGTTTGTAATGCACTCTTCTTGTCTATCGCGTCTGCCAGAGGCAAAGTTCAAACAGCCTCGTGCCGGTCCTGAAGAGTACGAGCAGAGACTACGTTGTCTTAGTGGGACTTGTATCAGCTTCTTCCCCTCTGGAACTAGGATCACACTCGACAGTGGAGTGTCACAGCTGACTGTAAACTTGCAGAGAGCGATAAGGTCGGCAAACCCACTGTCCATTTTGCGTACTAAGTTCTCTAACATGGTGTCAGGGTGCCAGGAATCAGACAGACGAGAAGTGCAAAAATAATTACACCTTTATTAATAGCAAAAATAATAAAAAGTACATTAGTCAAATAAGCCAGGAGTCAAAACCAGAGCTGGTAGTCAGACGAGCCGAGTCAGGAGCCAAAGCGAGTAGTCAGACGAGCGAGAATCAGGAACATGGAGAACAGCAAAGTCAGGAACAAGCCAGGGATCAGGAACCAGAAGAGACGTAAGACTAGCCAGGTAATACACAGGAACTGGACCACAGGCACTCACAAACAGGTCTGAGACAACGCAAGGGCAAAGCATACTGAACAGAGGCCCTTTAAATAAGTGATGACATCACAATTCTGAGACTGCAAACTGTCTCACACGGATGATGTTCAACAGTCTGCCCATAAGAGGGTGTGCAGGAAATGAGCAGCATCACACACACTACACCAGAATCAGTAAGAGAGGTGAGTAAAATGGCTTCCAGCAGCACATGGCAAACAAAGCAGGGAAAAAAACCCTGACACATGGTCCGCAGGGCAGCATACGAGTCCTCCATGTTGAAGTAGAGAGAGGAGGCCAAACAGTTTTAGCTATTATGGGGCTCCTGAGAGAAGGCCTCGACAGCAGAGAGAAGTGTAGGCTATCCTGTGTCTCCATCTATACACACCGGGTCAGTGCCATTGTTAGCTAGGTTTTAGGTTACTTTTGGTCGGCTTTTTAAGGTAAGTAGAAGGCCAGTATAGTGACTATTTATCCTTTTCAGTTAAGGAGCTACAGAGAAAAGCCGCTATCTCTTCTCAGCGCTAGCCCCGTCCCTCAAAAAAATTTAACATTTAAATAAACTAAATGGCTCTGAAAAGAGCCTGGGGGTCTCACAAAAAAAATTACTAAAAAGAAATGAACCTCGAAAAAAATTAACCCCTAAAAAAATGCACAGACAGCAAAAAAGTGCAGCTGTGCTACTGCCAGTGATTTATAGTGATCACTGGCAAGCTATGGGTTAATGGCTCTGAAAAGAACCTTTGGCTCCCACAATTTTTAACAAATATATTAGATAAATTTCTCTCTCCTAAACACAGATCTCTCTCTCCCACAAAAACGCAAGTGAGGAGAGGGAGGGAGATCCACACTGGTCAGAGTCAATATTTACAAATATTGACATGATCAGACAAATGGAATATTTTATTATTAAAAAATGTATGACAGGGGCAAGCTCAGATTGGATGACCCTTGCCTACCCCTTTGATAAGGCAGGCTATGGATACCCCCAGAAGCCCCATGATGCACTGGGCATCGCCATCTTTGAAGCCTTAATGGGGGTGGGGGAGGGGGGCTATATGGGGCTTATAATATTTAAAAAAATAATCTATTTATTTTTTAGATTATTTTAATACATACTGAGTGCCTCGACCCACCGAGGCACTCAGCACACAGAGCATTGGAAGCCTGTATGATCGCTTCCGATGCTCTGCTAGACTGTCGGGCTCCACATGGAGCAAAACCGGAAGTGATCACTCATGGGGAGTGATCAATCCGGGGCCCGGCAGTCGGAAACAGTATTGCCGGGGCCTGGCAGTCAGGAACATCAAGGCATCGCTGCAATACTGTTAAATTACCTGAGGATGTACAGGGTACGTCCTTGGTCGTTAACAACCGTTTTTTGTAGGACGTACCCTAGGGTGTTTCATTTTTCCAAAGATGTGATTTTCATATGACTTTGCTTATGCCCCAAGTCTCAGTGATATAAAAGATATATATGCCAAATTTCAAGAAGATTGGATAATATTTAGGGGTTGCACACATTGATCACTTATCACAAACTAGTGAAATTTCTAACATTGAAGTGCTTTACACTAATGGTCTTCTCATGTATTTCTTTCATCTTTTGCAGGTAATTGAACTTTAAAATGGGAACCAAAAGAGGAATTTGGCTGCTAGAAAAGGTGCCTAGTGGTGAGTTTTTAGGAGCTTGGCTCCCTTCAAAGGAACAAGTACTTTTAGTTTTTATTTAAAATCACAAGGAAATTAAAGAAACACTTTCGGATGCTGCTAAATCTACCAGTACTAAACTACAGGAAGTGTGGAGGAAAGCAAATATCCCTGTTAAGACGGAGGAGAATATCCGTGCTGGTATACAGAAATCGAGAAACGCGGATAAAGCAAATGTGAAACGGCAGATTTGGAAAGATGATCTCGTCGAGTTATTTGACATTTCCCGGCAAAATGTGATGGACATGAATAGCGTATCACAAGAAGATAAAGAATTTCTTAGGTCACAAAGAGAAGATCGTATGAGTTTGTCAATGAGTGGAGTAGACAAGGTTTTCGCCTCGAAAATAAGAACTAAGTGTACAAAAGAAGAAGAAAAAAGATTCATATATGAATAAACATTACATTCAGGATCCCAGGGGCACTGCATCAAGCAAGGTGGATGGCAAAGGCAATATATGCACTTAAATTTGGCCTCTTCACTAAAGAGTTGAATATTCCTCAACGACAATTGGAAGGAATGAAACGGGTTGCACATTTTGTCGATGGGCTCCAAAGAATGATTTGGATATGCTACAGCTTCTGAGCACTTACCCAGATGCAGACGTCAAAAAATGTGCTCTCACAGTTGCTAAGAGACACCTTTGGTATCTGTCAGAAACTTTTTGGACGACCGTATTACTCAGGCTGTTAAGGAAAATATGACAAAAAATGTAGAACACTACGATTACACGTCAGTGGGTCACTGGGAATTACCCATGTCTTCCGACCTGAACTGTGTAACCATCAAGTTTACTTATCCGCTGTTTTTGGATAAAGGAACTTTTAAATGCAAACCGTGGAGGTGCCTCTATTTTTGAAATCTATATAGTCTTAGGAATCGAGAGAGCACACACTGAGTCATTTACCCTTACGCCCCACTGCTGGTCATGTGACTGAAGCACGCCCATTGATGTCATCGACCACACACGCTGACGGGAAGGAGATACACAGAACAGCCGAGTGACGACGAGCCGGGCATCCGCGAGTGAGTGGAGTCTCCCAAGCAAACCGCAGGTATGACCAGGTTTGTGTAAATGGAGGAGATGGGTCCCGGACATCAAGAGCAAATGTGAGTTTCCCGGTATTAATGAAATAGAATACGTGTGTGTGAGTACGGATGCATATATTGGGGCAGGAAAAGTCTGTGTCACGGAGAAATAGCAGTGGGGAGGATTGTACATTCTCAATAAAGAAGATTTTACACAAGAGGGATAGCCTACAGGTGCTAAGCATAAGTTTGGTAAATAAAAATTTAGAAACCAAACCTGCAAAGAAAAAGGAAGTGAAACAATTAGAGGGTAAAAACATGGTTTTTGAAGGAAAAGACCTGAGCCATTTCGTTACTAATAAAACAAAGATGTTCTTTGAATTGTTTGGGATCCACGACGTGACAGAATACTGCAGTGATTCTCTAAGAAGTCATGTGAACGCTCTTAAGGTTGTCAATGATACCGCAGAAAGAGGAATTCCTCTGATAAAAAACAGAATTTATGCTTACCTGATAAATTACTTTCTCTTACAGGTGTATTCAGTCCACGGATTCATCCTTACTTGTGGGATATTCTCAATCCCTACAGGAAGTGGCAAAGAGAGCACACAGCAAAGCTGTTCATATAGCTCCCCTCAGGCTCCACCCCCCCAGTCATTCGACCGACGGTTAGGAGAAAAAGGAGAACCATAGGGTGCAGTGGTGACTGTAGTTGTTGTAAATTAAATTTGAACCTGACTTAAATATCAGGGCGGGCCGTGGACTGAATACACCTGTAAGAGAAAGTAATTTATCAGGTAAGCATAAATTCTGTTTTCTCTTACTTGGTGTATTCAGTCCACGGATTCATCCTTACTTGTGGGATACCAATACCAAAGCAATAGGACACGGATGAAGGGAGGGAACAAGTCAGGTAACCTAAACGGAAGGCACCACTGCTTGCAAAACCTTTCTCCCAAAAATAGCCTCCGAAGAAGCAAAAGTATCGAATTTGTAAAATTTGGCAAAAGTATGCAGTGAAGACCAAGTCGCTGCCTTACAAATCTGTTCAACAGAAGCCTCATTCTTGAAAGCCCATGTGGAAGCCACAGCTCTGGTGGAATGAGCTGTAATTCGTTCAGGAGGCTGCTTACCAGCAGTCTCATAAGCCATTAGGCTGATGCTTTTCAGCCAGAATGAAAGAGAGGTAGCAGTCGCTTTCTGACCTCTCCTCTTACCAGAATACACAACAAACAAGGATGATGTTTGTCTGAAATCTTTAGTTGCTTTTAAATAGAACTTTAAAGCACGAACCACATCCAGATTGTGCAACAGTCGTTCCGTCTTAGAAACTGGATTAGGACAAAGGAACAATGATTTCCTGGTTAATATTCTTATTAGAAACCACCTTTGGAAGGAAACCAGGTTTTAGTACGCAAAACAACCTTATCTGCATGGAACACCAGATAGGGTGAATCACACTGTAAAGCAGATAGTTCTGAAACTCTTCGAGCAGAAGAAATAGCTACTAAAAACCAAACTTTCCAAGATAATAACTTGATATCTATGGAATGCAAAGGTTCAAACGGAACCCCTTGAAGAACTGAAAGAACTAAATTTAGACTCCATGGAGGAGACACAGGTCTATGGACAGGCTTGATTCTAACTAAGGCCTGTGCAAACGCCTGAACGTCTGGTACAGCTGCTAAACGCTTGTGTAACAGAATAGACAGAGCAGATATCTGTCCCTTTAAGGAACTAGCTGAAAGACCTTTCTCCAAACCTTCTTGGAGAAAAGACAATATCCTTGGAATCCTAACTTTACTCCACGAGTAACCCTTGGATTCACACCAACAAAGATATTTCCGCCATATCTTATGGTAAATTTTCCTGGTGACAGGCTTTCTGACCTGTATCAGAGTATCTATAACTGATTCAGAGAAACCCTGCTTAGCTAGGATTAAGCGTTCAATCTCCAAGCAGTCAGTTGCAGAGAAACTAGATTTGGATGCTTGAAAGGACCTTGGATTAGAAGATCCTGTCTCAATGGCAGTTTCCATGGTGGGGCCGATGACAGGCCCACTAGGTCTGCATACCAAGTCCTTCGCGACCACGCAGGCGCTATCAGAATTACCGAGGCCTTCTCCTGATTCTGGCTATTAGCCGAGGGAGAAGAGGAAACGGTGGAAAGACATAAGCTAGACTGAATGACCAAGGCACTATTAATGCATCTATCAATGCCGCCTTGGGATCCCTGGATCTGGATCCGTAAAGGGGAAGTTTGGTGTTCTGATGGGACGCCATCAGATCCAACTCTGGAATGCCCCAAAGCTGAGTTAGTTGAGCAAAAACCTCCGGGTGGAGTTCCCACTCCCCCGGATGGAAAGTCTGACGACTTAGAAAATCCGCCTCCCAGTTGTCTACTCCTGGGATGTGAATTGCAGATAGATGGCAGGAGTGATCCTCCGCCCATTAGATAATCTTGGATACTTCCTTCATCGCTAGGGAACTCTTTGTTCCCCCCTGATGATTGATGTACGCTACAGTCGTGATGTTGTCCGACTGAAATCTGATGAATTTGGCCTCTGCTAGTTGAGGCCACGCCTGGAGCGTATTGAATATCGCTCTCAGCTCCAAAATGTTTATCGGGAGAAGAGATTCTTCCCGAGACCATAGTCCCTGAGCCTTCAGGGAGTTCCAGACCGCACCCCAGCCTACCAGACTGGCATGGGTCGTGACAATGATCCACTCCGGTCTGCGGAAACTCATTCCCTGAGACAGGTGATCTTGAGACAACCACCAAAGAAGAGAGTCTCTGATTGTTTGGTCCATTTGAATTTGAGGAGATAAATCTGCGTAATCTCCATTCCACTGTTTGAGCATGCACAGTTGCAGTGGTCTGAGATGGATTCGGGCGAAAGGGACTACGTCCATTGCCGCAACCATTAAACCAATTACTTCCATGCACTGAGCCACGGAAGGCCGAGGAATGGAATGAAGAACTCGGCAAGTATTCAACAGTTTTGACTTCCTGACCTCTGTCAGAAAGATTTTCATATCTACCGAGTCTATTAATGTTCCCAGAAAGGGAACCCTTGTGAGCGGGGACAGAGAACTCTTTTCTACGTTCACCTTCCACCCGTGAGACCTTAGAAAGGCCAGAATGATGTCTGTATGAGCCTTGGCTCTGTGAAAGGACGACGCCTGTATTAAAATGTCATCTAGGTAAGGTGCTACTGCAATGCCCCGCGGTCTTAGTACCGCTAGAAGGGACCCTAGCACCTTTGTGAAAATTCTGGGAGCTGTGGCCAACCCGAAAGGAAGGGCCACGAACTGGTAATGTGTGTCCATAAAGGCGAACCTTAGGAACTGATGGTGATCTTTGTGGATAGGTATATGTAGGTATGCATCCTTTAGATCCACGGTAGTCATATATTGACCTTCCTGGATCATCGGCAAAATTGTCCGAATGGTTTCCATCTTGAAAGACGGAACTCGGAGGAATTTGTTTAGAATTTTTAGATCCAGGATTGGCCTGAAAGTTCCTTCCTTTTTGGGAACTACGAACAGGTTTGAGTAAAAGCCCAGTCCTTGTTCTGCAATTGGAACTGGGTATATCACTCCCATTTTTAGTAGATCTTCTACACAGCGTAAGAACGCCTGTTTCTTTGTTTGGTCTGAAGACAAACGAGAAATGTGGAACCTTCCCCTTGGGGGAGAGTCCTTGAATTCTAGAAGATACCCCTGAGCAACTATTTCTAATGCCCAGGGATCCGGAACGTCTCTTGCCCAAGCCTGAGCAAAGAGAGAGAGTCTGCCCCCTACCAGATCCGATCCCGGATCGGGGGCTACCCCTTCATGCTGTCTTGGTAGCAGGAGCAGGCTTCTTGGCCTGTTTACCCTTATTCCAGCCCTGCAAGGGTTTCCAGGTTGCTTTGGGCTGGGAAGCGTTATCTTGCTTTGCGGCAGCAGAGGTTGCAGCAGGTCCGCTCCTGAAGTTGAGAAAGGAGCGAAAATTAGCCTTGTTTTTGGCCTTAAACGGCCTATCTTGAGGAAGGGCATGGCCCTTATCCCCAGTGATATCCGAAATAATTTCTTTCAGCTCTGGGCCGAAAAGGGTTTTCCCCTTGAAGGGAATATTTAACAATTTTGTCTTGGACGACACATCCGCCGACCATGATTTGAGCCAAAGCGCTCTTCGCGCCATGATGGCAAAACCTGAGTTTTTCGCCGCTAGTTTAGCCAATTGGAGAGCGGCATCAGTGATAAAGGAATTAGCCAGCTTTAAAGCGTGAATTCTATCCATGACCTCATCATAAGAAGTCTCCCTCTGGAGCGACTCCTCCAGGGCCTCGAACCAAAAAGCCGCTGCAGTAGTTACCGGGATAATGCAGGCAATAGGTTGAAGCAGAAAACCTTGCTGAACAAAAATTTTCTTCAGCAATCCTTCCAATTTTTTATCCATAGGATCTTTAAAAACACAACTGTCCTCTATTGGTATAGTTGTACGCTTAGCCAGTGTTGAAACAGCCCCCTCTACCTTAGGGACCGTCTGCCATGCGTACCGCCTAGGGTCGATTATGGGGAACATTTTCTTAAAGATAGGTGGGGGAACAAAGGGTACACCTGGTCTCTCCCACTCCTTAGTCACAATATTCGCCACCCTCTTTGGGATCGGAAATGCCTCAGTGTATACAGGGACCTCTAAATATCTGTCCATTTTACACAATTTTTCAGGGACCACCATGGGGTCACAATCATCCAGCGTAGCTAAAACCTCCTTAAGCAGGACGCGGAGGTGTTCCAGCTTAAACTTAAACGCTAAGGAATCTAACTCTGCCTGCTGAGAAATTTTTCCTGTGTCAGAAATTTCTCCCTCAGACAGCCCTTCTCTCACTCCTATCTCTGAGTTTTGTGAGGGCACTACAGATAAATTATCCAAAGCTTCAGATTGCTCATCCTCTGTATTTAAAACTAAGCTATCGCGCTTTCTTGGAAAAACTGGCAGTTTGGATAAAAATGCTGCAAGTGAATTATCCATTACTGCTGTTAATTGCTGTAAAGTAATAGGGGCCAATGCGCTAGAGGTACTAGGCATCGCTTGCGCGGGCGTAACTGGTGTAGACACGTGGGGGGAGAAAGAAGGACTATCCTCATTACCCTCCGTTAAGGAATCATCTTGGGCAGCATTTTTAATTGTCACTGGATGATCTTTAAAATGCTTAGATGTTTTTGCACACTTTAAACATAAATGTAATGGGGGTACTGCCATGGCGTTTGAACATAAAGAACAAAGTCTATCTGAAGGCTCAGACATGTTTGACAGACTCAGACAACAATAAAATATTGAAAAAAATACTTTTTGAAAAAACGTTACTGTCTCTTTAAATGATAAAAAGGCATACACTTTTTTACCAAATCATCAAAAAACATCCGATCGTAATGAAATTTTCACCACATGATCCTAATGCCTTGAAATGATTGCACACAAGTTTTGAAATCGTTTAACCCCTTAATGCCCAAACAGGAGCAAAATGAAGTAAATACCCGGTTTAACCCACTACAGTACTATGCCACAGTCTTTGCTGTGGCTTTACCTTCCTTTAGGGTTATCTGCAGGTTTAAAATAAGCCTCCCTGAAGTCCTCCTGTACTCTAAAGGCTCTGCACATGAAGCTGCGTGGAGCTGTGTTGCAAATTAACTGTGCAATTGAGGCGCGAAAATGAGGCCCCCTCCTTCCTTACTTCAGAGTTATGGGGCCTTTCTGAGTCAGATTAGCTGTCTTATACAATGCCAGGCGTAAAAAATCCCCAAAAAGTGTTACCAACGTTTAAAAACGCTTAATAAATATAAGATTACCTTAATAAAGTAATCGATTTAGCCCATCACAGTGTCTGTCAGTATTAAAGCCCTTAACTGAAGCCATCATTCTATACTGTGTCTCAGAAAATGGCTTACCTTCCCTCATGGGGTATCCGTCAGTCTTCTAGCACTACCAGGTCTTGTTAGAAAAAATGACTGAAACATACCTTAAGCAGTATAAGCCTGCAAACTGTTCCCCCCCAACTGAAGTTCTCCTGTACTCAACAGTCCTGTGTGGGAACAGCAATGGATTTTAGTTACAACATGCTAAAATCTTTTTCCTCTCAGCAGAAATCTTCATCACTTTCTGCCTCAGAGTAAATAGTACAAACCGGCACTATTTTAAAATAACAAACTCTTGATTGAAGAAATAAAAACTACAAATCTAACACCACATACTCTTTACCCTCCCGTGGAGATGCTACTTGTTAAAGCGGCAAAGAGAATGACTGGGGGGCGGAGCCTGAGGGGAGCTATATGGACAGCTTTGCTGTGTGCTCTCTTTGCCACTTCCTGTAGGGATTGAGAATATCCCACAAGTAAGGATGAATCCGTGGACTGAATACACCAAGTAAGAGAAAAGTATAACGAATCGGTCAGGGATGAACAACAAAAACAATTCTTGTTGAGGGTAGTCGAGCATCACCGAAAAGTCGTCACCAAGCGAACAAAACAAGGGATTGCATCGTTCAAAGTTGATTAATATAACACATGTTTTGCCTATCATATTACCTATTAATCTTAGTGTATAGTTTTAATAGTATTTTAAGTTTGTGATTTCTAGTTTTCCTAATAAAAGTAATTAACATTGAAAAATCGTATATTTTTTACCTACTTTTACAAAACAGATCAAAGTGTGCAACCTCTAAATATTATCCAATCTTCTTGAAATTTAGCATATATATCTTTTACATCACTGAGACTCGGGGCGTAAGCAAAGTCTGCAAAAATTTTACAGTTTATTTTTTGCCTTAGAAAATGAAACACCCTAACGTACCCTGTACATACTCAGTCGTTAAGGGGTTAAAAGTAAGCAAAAACTATACATTTTTACAAAAACACTCCCAGATGGCTATATAAATGGATCATCTACAAAACATTTATGCAAAGAAAAATGTAGTGTACACAATGTCCCTTTTATAGTGTTCAAGTATTATTTTTTTTCATAAGCTTTAAGAATTCCTTATAATTGGTTATATAGTGACACATGTCTCTCGAGAAGAAAGTGGATGTCATACTAAAGTAATTACAGGTTATAAAGACAACAGCATTGTGTTTAGGTAAGGGGTATGTTTACTATAAGCTCAGTAAGGGCACTGCCCCGACTACCCTTTTGCATAATTTTATCTCATAGTTTATACAACATTGAAACTACTCTACAAATAAATTATTGATGCACACAAAGTGAAGACATTTTCATCAGATAAACACAATTTATTACAGCTTACCAATATCTTAGACTGCAAGGTTGGCATTATCTGACATACATTACAAACCTAACAGTTTGGAAACCAGTTTTTGTAATAGTGAATGCTCTGGTACGATTGCCTAAATAAGAAATGGAAATGTTGAGATGTACTCTAATCTCATTTGACGTTCTTATAACTGGATCATGCAATATAAACTGTATATAGCACAGCTGGACAATTTTTAGCATAAACACACAGAAAGATTACTACTATATTTTTTACATTTTAAATTAAAGAATAATTCCTGCTGTCTACCAAGGGATTGTTGGATTATTATTTCAGTTAATGAGACGCTTCTAAACTTTTAGAATAAAAGGGGAATAACAGGATTTTTTAGAAAAAAAACAACAACAACAAAAATCGATCCTCTTCAAGTGGTTATGTCCTACGGCCATGTTCAGACCAGTAGCACCATCTACTGATCAAAATTTATAGAGCACATAATCTGATAAGCACCTGTATCTTTTTATATTCATTATGTACTAAAGGAACTTTATGAAACTGTAATGTGACAATAACTGAAGTCAAGTCTAAACCAGGGCTTGACAAACCCTGGAGCCAGGAAGCCACTGGCTCCTATAATTTTACCCCTGGTTCATTTTTTGGGTTATTCTCCATATCATCTATATACAAATACCACTGTCTGGCTCCTTTATTTTAAGCAGATGTGTTGACCACTGGTTTAAACTGACAAACTAGAATATTCATTTTAAAAGGTTTACAGTTAAAATCAACTTTTATGACAATCCCATACGTGAAATTTCAAAATAACGTATTTTAATGAATAGGGTACCAAACATTATTGGCATCACATTTCTATCTAAAGCCATTTGGTTACAGTGTTCTTAAAGGGTCAGTAAACTCTGACGATGTTAAAGCTAACTATAAACTCCTATATCTACTTATAATTTATCAGCATAGTGCAATTATCGCTAAAAGCAATTCGAACATGTTTTATTCCATCTATATGTTTGCAGCCTGACCGTTTATTTTTCTCCGTTCTCCAACCCATCCACGGCGTCTCCAATGTGGGCGGTATAGACTTACTCTGTACTTCCCACATGTAAATGATTTGACGTACATTTATCCTCCCTCAAAAGCTCGATCACGCTCCTGTGTATGTCATATTGTAAGCATCGAACGCTTGGCATGGACGTACGATTGGGGGCATGCGCAGAACGCGGAATATTGGAAAGCAGGCGAAGATCAAGTCATTGTGCGCGCGCTCGCAAAGAAGGTAAATAGCTCGACCGAGATGAACGTTATAGGCTAAATCTAAATTCTTCAAATATATGAAAAAAAACGGCGGTAAAGAAGGCAGACTGTGAATACACAAGCGGTACAAATTGGAATATAAATTAGATAATTAAAAAACAGTACTTTAATAATTTGATGAATGAAAGTCTACTTAAATACATGTTGCACATTTAAAAATGGTAATTTAAATTTGGAGTATACTGTCCCTTTAAAATACAAATCCAATAGGTTTCACAAAATCTAAGTTTAATTAGCATTTGCTTCCACCTCACTGTTTGCTAATAATATGTTTAATAGTCTGCCACTTAAAGGGACATAAAACACCAAATATTCTTTCATGACTCAGATAGAACACACAATTTTAAACAACTTTCCGATTTACAACTATTATCAATTTTTCTTTGTTATCTTGTTATTCTTTGTTGAAAAGCAGGAAGGTAAGTTCAGGAATGTGCACATGTCTGCAGTACGATATGGCAGTAGTTTTGCAACATTGTTATACATTAGCAAGAACAGTAAAAAAAAAGTCCAAAAACAAAGCTTTTAGAAAAATAGTATCACTTTATTCCTTAAAAAATGTATGCATGGAACATACAACTGCATGGGGTAGGTTTAGGCAAAGTAAATCTGACCGGTTTCGGTCATATTGACTGTAAACATAGAATAGCACCTGTTAGGGGGTCCACCCTTTTATGCCAAACAATCCATGTTCATTGGTTAAAAACAATTATCCTAAAACTTAACCCTATAATCACTTACTCAAATATTGTGTATATGTGCATACAATTTCAATATGTTAAATACATAGGTACATTGGATTTACAAGAAGGTGGATATATGGAACATAGTCAATATAAATAATATAACAATAGTAAAACAATGTTGTAAACAAAAAATAAATAAAAAATAAAATTAAGAAATGATAAATTAAACCTATAATTATTAGTAAATTTTGCAGGAAATTTTATGGTACAATACCTTAATGAGGAACAAGATATAAATTTCATATAACAATATATGTGTGTGTGTATATATATATATATATATATATATATATATATATATATATATATATATATATATATATATATATATATATATATATATATATACATACATACATACATACAACCATATGTGTGAGCATGATTCATATTTCCAGCCCATCTAAGCACCAGATTAAGATCATAGATCAAAGAAATACATATACATAGTATTTCTGTTCAAATTATATGAATTTGCTTTTTTACTCTAATAATCTTAGGTTTTTGTTCCTATTAATAGATTCAGGCAATTATTGATATAGATAGCTGTAATTTAAATATGTATCAGACTGAGTGGAGCAATCGAATATGTCTAGCTAGTCAATTCCTAAGCATAAACCATATAGTTGGACTACTAATAACACTCTTGAAACGTTCATTAAGATAAAGTGCAAGTCTATGTCCTCTATAATATGGATTATTATTGCTTTGTATTCACTCTAATAACAATACCAAATGACATAATTATATCCTCACGTAGCTCACACACCAATGCTAGTTCACTATCAAATAAATATATTGAGGAATAAGGAAACTATGGAGATGAAAAAACCATCACAATTATCATTTCTGCCAATAATTAATAATGTCAAACTCTGAGTTATAACTGTGCGGCAAAAGGCACTTCGTTTTAAAAATCCAATATGTCTCTTGTTTACATAATATTGATAACTTGTCTCCACCCCTTGGTGGTGTTTTTACCTGCTCTATGACCAGCCACCTAAAGATAGTAACGTCTTGATGGTGAAAATCAATAAAATGTGTGGACAGGGCAGAGCATGTGTGTTTATTTGAGATATAGTACAAATGTTCTCTAATGTGTTTGTCTACTTCTCTGGTAGTTCTACCTGTGTACTGTTTTTTGCAATTTGTGCACTCTATTATGTAAATAACGAATGTACTTTTGCAATTTACACAACCTCTGGTTGTAAATTCTTCTCCCGTGACATGGGATTTAAAAGTGCAAGAAATATTAATATGATCGCATGAAGTACATGCTTTTCTCCCGCATTTAAAAGGTCCATTGTGCCTCATCCATGATGACCCTGAATTTATTTCAGTTCTTAACATACTTGGGGCAAGTATATTGCCCAATGTTACATTCCTTTTTGGGACAAACATACATCCTTGTTCAATTGTTTCCTTTAAGTGTTTGTCCCCCATTAGTATTGGTAAATTTCGTTTGATAATGTGACCCACGTCTTCACATTGGTTAGAATATGATGTAATGAATTTAAGTTTGTGTTTTGAGTTACTGGGAGATCTCTTTTGTTTTTCTAACGCAGTAACCCTATCTGTATCCTTGGTTTCAAAAAATGGCTTATCAATAACTTTACTAGAGTAGTTTTTTTGGCGAGTGCTGATCCACCTGCTCCTAATTTATGTTATGAACTGTTGCTGTATTTGACGGCTGGGGGATTATTTTGACTACACGCTGTTGAGTCAAGGGAATATATACAGTTGATTCTCTTACCCCTGAGCACATTTTTTACGTCTTAGATATGTGCCATTTATTTACATGCATAGGCTCATAGAGCCTCTTTTCCTGCAAAAGACTGTTTGCACTTAATTAACAGCATCATATGGAAGTTGATATCACTCATAGCCACAAACACCACCTCTTTTTCACTGTTTTTTTTTTAGCAAGAACACTAGATGGCAGCACTATTTCCTGTCACGTAGTGCTCCAGACGTGTACGCTACCTAAACCTATCTAGGTATCCCTTCAACAAAGAACAAGAGGAGAAAGCAAATTTGATAACAGAAGTAAATTGGAAACTTTTTTTAAAAAAATGTATTATCTATCTGAATCGCGAAGAAAAATGTTTGGGTTTCGTGTCCCTTTAAAATATTGCACTGATAAAGCATGTTCATTGATAAAATGCCAACACTAATAGAGGTAATATTATACATATGTTCATGTACGTGTCCTGTCCTCCCTAGTGACCATTCCAATGTACTACAATTTTTATAGTATGCAAGTTATAAAATACACCAGTTATGATGCCATGCAGTTTATAGATTTTATTTTTCCAGTAACTCACAAAGTAGTTAATACATGCAGCAATTCAGTCTGTACTTATATGTGCTTTTAAATTGTAACCAACTATTGCTAATTTGGGTCTCAAAGCTAAAGGCATATCATTATTATCGGTTATTTGTAGAACGCCAACAGATTCTGCAGCGCATAATGTCCCCTATGGTCTTGTTACTATGAGGGACCACAAAAAACAACCTTAATCAACAATTGGCTATAAAATTCCATCAGCTTTAAAAAAAAAAAAATAGAAAGTATTTCCTCAAATGTATCCTATTTTAGAACACTGATTTGTAAAAGTGCTCATGAACATGAATGACACCCCTAGTTTCATTTGAAGATTTAACAATTTCTCTTTTATAAGCAGAGTCCTTTCCATTCATTTTACTTTATCAACTTATTTCTCGATAACTTGTTTACTAGAACCTCTCTGCTTCAAATTTTCCATCAGTTTTTTAGACTCGGTCAAAGAATCTCCATATTCTGAGCAGTTTGCCCTGAGGTATAGGGTTGTCCCTTGGCACTACCATAACAAATATGTTTCAGATGTGCACTTCTATCATAGAGGTAATAATTACCCTTTAAAATTTTGTGATAACGTTAGTAATAATTCTTGCTGCCCAAGACAATGTAACACTCAAATAATGTAAATTCTAGCACAAATTCAAGTTAAAAATGCATTACAAAAAGAGTGGTTTCATCTTCTGTATCTGACCAAACAATCAATAAAATTTGACACCTGACAATCTTGTCCATGACCAGATTAGAATCTTCATAGACATATATTGTCTCTCACCAACTCGTGTTTTTTGCAAAGATTGTGTAAGTCACAGTATCTTGCATGTTTAAGTGCAATCCAGTTTGTCTGAGAAACTGATGGCCCTGTCAACTAACATATCATGCAGATTTTAAAATCCAAGCAAAAATTGGAAACGTTTCTTTTCATGATGAAAAAGACAAAACATGTTTACATAAAATGTAAGATACCTAAAAACTGTTGTAGTCATTAATTGCAAAAAAACAAGTTCATTTTTGTATTTCTGTACTTCTAGTATAATTGTTAAAAATGTCAGCATGCCAATAGCACCTTGCGTTATTGCTGGTAGAGTGTACGCTTTCTGTAACTGGTAGCTCAAAGATAATATTTAGCCTTTATAAACCCTTCAATGGTGCAATAAAAAATTAAAGGGACAGTCTACACCAAAATTTTTATTGTTTTAAAAGATAATCCTTTTAATACCCATACCCCAGTTTTGCAAACACTGTTATATTAAAGGGACAGTTCACCCAAAAACTTTCTCCGATTTAAATTGTTCCCAATGATCCATTTTACCTGCTGGAGTGTATTAAATTGTTTACACGTCGCTCCTTTACCCCTATTTTGGCCTTTGAAATAGCTGATTTAGCTTGTGATTTCCCAACCTATACTGAAAGTTTTGATACTGGAGTATATGCTATTGACAAGCCTAAGTAAACACAGCCAGCAGAAGAGATTACACTCTCAGTGGGGTGCAGGATAGTTAAGTAATAAAATGATAATTTTCCATTGTTCTCTCTATGTATTGAGCTTTAGTTTTCCATACAAATATAAGATAAGGAGGCAAGTCTGTGTACACAAAGTGATAATATAATGAGATATGATATTACCTGAAGCTCAACCCATTGTAATAGGCAGTGGTTTAAAAGCACAAAACCAGCTACTTCATATACACAAATAAACCTGAAAATGCCATTTCTCATATATTTTATACTCTGCAGCTGGTATAACAAGTCATTGAAAATACATTCATATAAAAACAATTTTACAGTGTACTGTCCCTTTAATATACTTTTTACCTCTGTGATTACCTGTATCTAAGCCTCTGCAGAATGCCCCCTTATCTCAGTGTTATTTACAGACTTGCATTTTAGCGAATTAAAGCTGGCTCATGAATAACTCCATGGGAGTGAGCACAATTGTATCTACATGGCACACATGAACAAGCAATGACTTGTAGTGAGAAAGCTATAGAAATGCCCTGTGATAAAGGCGGCCTGCAGGAACTTAGAAACAAGCAGAAATGTAGAGGTTTAATGGTGATAAAGTATATTAATATAACAATGATGGATGTGCAAAGCTGGGGTAAGGGTAGTAAAGGCGTTATCTATCTTTTCAAACATAACTTTTGTAGAGTAGAATGTCCCTTTAATGTTTGATTTTATGTAAAAAGCAATAAAATTATAACAATAATATTATTAGCAACTGGGTTATACTAAAAATAAAACAAAAAAACAAAGACTAATTTTCTCTCTTTAGTTTTTAATTCTCTGTGCCCCTACAACCTCCTTTACTATTTCTTACTATTCCCTAACAAAGCCATATTCTTCCTAATATCCTCTGTAGTGCAAGCAGCTCTCATCTTACTAAGATGGAGGGGGGGGGAATAAATTTCCCAGACGCCCACGTGTTGTGGATGAGCAATGGAAACATTTCAATTTAAGAACATTACAAGTGGAGCTTCCGGTAGGCGGAGTTGCTGAGTGGAAGCAGAGAGGCAGAGTGCTCGCTACAGCGCCACACAGAGTGGAATTCTCAGGAACCCCCTGCAAATTCTTGGCAGCATAAGCTTCTGGTAGGCTTCCTAAACCCTGCTGCTGCCTGAATCCAGTGCGGGAAGGAGAGAGGAAAACATCCTTGGCCCGGAGGTAACAGAACATTTGAATGGCGTGAAGTCCGGGCGCCATTTTGTCTATAACTCGCAGTGAAACTGCAGAACATAAAGGGACAGCTGGAAGTCTGCTATAGCTGCCTGGTTCAGCTAGCAGTGGAAACATCCCTTACACAACCTATCCGCAAAATGAAGTGGGACTAAAGTGGCGATTCATCTGTGAAAGATAAGTATAAAATGTACATGCTACTTACATACTCCCTATTTGCCTATATTACCTGAACAATAATATATATATATATATATATATATATATATATATATCTGCCTCTGAAACAACAGTTCAAAGAACTATATGTTACTCTCTCATTATACATTCTGAACGCATGACAAGAGGAAAAAGCTTTATGTGTATATTTGACACAAGGGATTGTTCTGTGTGAAGCAACGTTATGGTATCCTATGGGCCTGTGTTATGGCTTATCTTAGTCTATTTACACACACTATTAGTGAGATTGAGATGCTGGGTGGAAAAATAAGCTCCTGAAGCTACAATTCAGAAAAACGAATTCTTTTAAATGGTATAGCTCCCCGTTGTTATCTCTAAGCTGCTACAAACTTTAAACTGTCTGACTGACTCCTGTACTTAGTTTTTAAGCTGCTAGCCACAGTGTCAGCATATTTCAGTCTTGCAGGGCCACCTAGTGGATAAACACTGAAATTAAAACTGAATTCTACTACTATACCTTCACAATCTAACAAACCTCTTATATGAAGTTGGATAAATATTTTAAACCTATTCCAGCAGTACTTGAAAGAGACGTCTTCAAAAAATAAGCAAGTAGATAAAAGGCAACGGCACACAATAGAGGTTCAAGTAGAGCATCCTCCCTCTCCAAGGATCATAAACTCACCTACAAGTGATCCAACAAATTTACTACAAGAACTTAAAAATTTATTTTCACCAAAAATGGAATCACTACAAGCAGGTATGGATACCCTAACTAACGAAGTGCACCAGTTTTCAATAAGGCTTAATCGGTCAGAACAGTGAATATCTGATATAGAAGATCAACAAACCACTACATCTACCTCACTCAGAAAACTTTTACGTCAAAACCAAGTATTACAAAAAAAGGAAGAAGATCTTGAAAACCAAAGCAGGCGAAATAATATCCGTATAGTTGGAGTTCCAGAAACCATAAAAAACAAAGATCTGTTGAGTTCATGGCATTAATGTTTCCTAGACTCCTACGTATAAACCCAGACCATCTTCCATTAGATGTAGAACGAGCACACTAAATTGGACCAGACAAAGGTCTGGGTACTACCACATCTTTAAGACCTCGCCAGGTCATAATTAAATGCCTTAATTACCAAGACAAACTTGCACTACTACGAGCCTATAGAACACAAAATTCAAATGTCTTATTCGAGGGGAAGAAACTCCTGTTATTTCAAGACTTTTCCGCAGAGGTGTCCAAACTTCGTAAGGACTTTGCTCCTTATTGTTCTAGGCTATAGGAAGAAGGCAGACAAGTGGCGCTTCTCTACCCTGCCAAACTCAGGTTGCAAACTACTGAAGGAGTTAAACTCTTTCACTCCCCCAAAGAACTTCAAACATACTTAGAGATGGAGAAACAACAAGCTGCGACATGAGAAAAGGTTGCTGTATAAGCTTTTGAAGAAAATCTAAAGAAACAGAACTAATGCAAAACACTTACAGCACGGTTCAATTTGTTATTTTTCACTTTTGGTATACTTTTTTTATTTATTTTTTGTGTTTCACTTTAAATTTAAATTTAATCCTAATCTTTTTAGGACCACTCTATATAGATGTTATCTCTCACTTAATTAGTATTTTAGGGGTTAGTTTCCCCTCTAGAAATCTAATATATTGGTCTAGTGGAAATATTCACAATAGCTGCTACCACTTTCAATACTGTTTTTATAATCTCAAGATTGTCACTTTAATTTTTTGTACACTTCTTAGTCAGACACTTGTAAGTTCAACACTTTTGTCACAATGTTTTTATACTTCACATATAAATATTATATTTATGCTTATTCTCCTCTAAGAGGATCATGCTCTTGGGGGATGACGGACAAGGAACAGATGCAAACAGGTTGGCGTAGATACTTGCTCTGGTTAAAACGTATCTATTCATTAAACTGTGAGTACTATGCATTTTTTATTACATGTAGGTTTGATATATTAAACCATAACCCTCAAACCAGTAACTTTGTGAGACATAACAGAGGAAACAAAAGCACACCACATGTGTTATTTTTATTAGATCTAGCTATTTTCTTGTTCTAATAAATACTTCATATGGCAATTCAAATTAGTCCTAAATATTATAACAACATGTCTTTAAAATATACTATAGTATCCTGGAATGTAGAAGGTATAAACCTCCCCCGCAAAAAGAAGCAGAATCTTACACTACCTTAAATTCAATCATACAGACATAGCACTTTTGCAAGAAAGCCACTTATCTCAAAAAGAACATGATAAATTAAAAATACAATGGGTGGGACACATTTTTTACACTCCAACAGAAGGCAGAAAGAGAGGAGAAGCAATACTGGCCAGAAAATGTCTTCCAGTAACATTTACTGACACAGCTGTAGATAGTAAAGGACGCTATATCATCACTAATATGCATATTGATTCCAAAATGTAATTACTTTGCAATGTATATGGCCCTAATGCATACTGCCCCCTCTTTATGGCACGCCTCCCAATCTATCCTTGCACAACGCAGTGACCATCCTATTATGGATGGTGATTTTAATTTAGCTCAAACGATCACTATTAGCAGATTTTTAGATCCCACACAATCAAGAAACAAGAGTAAGCGAACTCAGAGACAAAAAAGAGAAACTAGACTTATTGCTGAATTTAACCCCTTAGTCACCAGACCACTTTTCCATTTGTTGACCATTTGGGACCAAGGCTATTTTTACATTTCTGCTGTGTTTGTGTTTAGCTGTAATTTTCCTCTTACTGATTTACTGTACCCACACATATTATATACCATTTTTCTTGCCATTAAATGGACTTTCTAAGATACCATTATTTTCATCATATCTTATAATTTACTCTAAAAAAAATATATATAAAATGGAGGAAAAAATTGAAAAAAAACACACTTTTAAAAACTTTGAGCCCCAAAATCTGTTGCACATCTACAACCACCAAAAAACACCCATGCTAAATAATTTCTAAATTTTGTCCTGAGTTTAGAAATACCCAATGTTTACATGTTCTTTGCAAGTTATAGGGCAATAAATACAAGTAGCACTTTGCTATTTCCAAACCATTTTTTTTTTTTCAAAATTAGCGATAGTTTGTAACACTGATATCTGTCAGGAATCCCTGAATAACCCTTCACATGTTTATATTTTTTTTAGTAGACAACCCAAAGTATTGATCTAGGCCCATTTTGGTATATTTCATGCCACCATTTCACCGCCAAATGCGTTTAAATAAAAAAAAAAAAATAGTTTGCTTTTTCACAAACTTTAGGTTTCTCACTGAAATTATTTACAAACAGCTTGTGCAATTATGGCACAAATAGTTGTAAATGCTTCTCTGGGATCCCCTTTGTTCAGAAATAGCAGACATATATGGCGTTAGCGTTAGTTTTTGGTAATTAGAAGGCCGCTAAATACCGCTGAGCACCACACGTGTATTATGCCCAGCAGTGAAGGGGTTAATTAGGGAGCTTGTAGGGTTAATTTTAGACAACCTAAAGTATTGATCTAGGCCCATTTTGGTATATTTCATGCCACCATTTCACTGCCAAATGCGATCAAATAAAAAAAATTGTTCACTTTTTCACAATTTTAGGGTTCTCAATGAATTTATTTACAAACAGTTAGTGCAATCATGGCACAAGTGGTTGTAAATTCTTCTCTAGGATCCCCTTTGTTCAGAAATAACAGATATATATGGCTTTGGCATTGCTTTTTGGTAATTAGAAGGCTGCAATATGTTGCTGTGCACCACACATGTATTATGTCCAGCAGTTAAGGGGATAATTAGGTAGCTTGTAGGGTTAATGTTATCTTTAGTGTATAGATCAGCCTTCCACCTGACACATCCCAGCCCCTGACTCCAGGGCCGCCACTAGAAATTTTGGGGCCCCTTACTTAACCATTGATCAGGGCCCCCCCCCCCCCCCTTGACATGTGCAATTTTTGACCAAGTGACTAAAACGTATATATGCACTTTATTCTTAGGTGTCTATTTAAACTTGGAAATGTTGTAAAGGTAGTAACATACAAACACACATACACACTCACACACTGAAACACACACACTCACACATAAGGATTCACATATAGACACTCTAGCAGACACGCAAGGAAACACACTCAGACACAGACACCCAAATAGACACTCAGCACTTGTTTACATTGACCTGACAAGTAATGAGGTAGACTTCAGCTTTGTAAAAAAAGGAGATTTAGAAAACAAAATATGGAGTTCTTATCTTTTTGTAAAGGAAGATGCCAACAGCATGCAGTGGCTGAAAGGAAGGGCCCTGAACTGCCTAAACAATAATTTAAAGGCTATATGGTGGATTAGGTGGCTTCCGTAAAGGTCTCATTAGTCTCAAAGTCTGTAGAAAGATGTGAATAATCAGTAGTAAGGCCAAAATGTCCTAAAAAGGAACAGACAATGGACACACACACACACACAGACAAACTCAAACTTACACATACACCCAAGGAAACACCGACAGAGACAGCCTTAGAAAACACACAAAGACACACACACACAGAGACACCCACAGAAAACACACAAAGACATACACACACCCTCATGGAGACACCCACAGAAAACACACACCATCACAGAGACATTCACAGAAAACACAGACATACATACATACATAAACACACACACACTCACAGAGACATCCACAGAAAACAGACATACACACCCACCCTCACAGAGGCATCCAGGGAAAATACACAAAGACAAAACATACACACACCCTCACAGAGACACCCATAGAAAAAGCTCAAAGACATATGCACACACCCTCACAGACATCCACAGAAAATGCACAAAGACATACACACCCACCCTCATAGAGATTCCAACAGAAAAAAAACACATACACACTCATAGAGACACAAATCAAAGCACAAAGACAAACACAGACACCCACAGAAACACTCACAGGAGGAAACATTTATGCACCTTGCATCCCCTAAATCAACAGTGTGTGACATGCATTATATATATATATATATATATATATATATATATATATATATATATATATATATATATATATATACACATATCTGCCAAAAGGGCACCTACCATTTGTGTATTGAGGAGGAAATATTTCTGCATGGTTTTAAATATAGAATTGTCAAATAATCATAAATACACTGCTGCTAAAAAAAATGTGTTTTTTATGGACCCCTGGCCCCACCATACAACTACTACCACACTGAAGTTACAATCCGAAATTGCACAAAGAAATAAAAAACATTTTGCTAACTAAGTCCTACCTTCTCTGCAAATGAAAGTGATCTGCCATGTGACTCAGGCACACACTGTACAAACAAAGTGCCAAGTCTGTCTCACACTGTGCATAGTGGTTTAGTGCACACTCAGAAATCCTCTCAAATGCTAATACTTACTCCTTGTAATAAATTTTCCATGCTCAATTAGCACTCTGCTGTAGTACCCACTGGTGGCTGCCAAAATTTTAGTTCTTGCCTCATGGGGCCCCCCTGGCCCATTGGGCCCCTGACAGGAGTCACCCCTGTCACCCCCTGATGGCGGCCCTGCCTGACTCCCCTCAAATAGCTCCCTTCCCTCCCCCACAATTGTCACCAGTATAAAAATAAAGCTGCTTTTTTTTTTTTTTTAATATATATATTATAATTGTAGGATCCCCCATTACCCCCCCACACCCAACCTCCCTGATCTCCCCCCCCCCCCCCCTCCCAACAGCTCTCTCAGCCTCCTACCTCGACCTAATGGCCGCCATCTTAGGTACCGGCAGCTGTCTGCCAGTACCCAGTGTACTAAAAAATGTGCCTTTTTTCGTAAATAAACTAAACACCAGATTTTCTGTAGTGTAGCTGCCCCCTCAATACACTACCACCCTCCCCGATCCCTTTACAAACATTTTATTTCCCCCTCCCTCTCCCTCCTTGCACAAAGGACATAACGTTAATGTCCGTGCGCTCCCGAGCCCCACGCAATCCCGGACACTCAGGATCCGGATCTAGCACCAGCGATGGGCCGCCCACCCACCAACGAAAGGCACCATCGATGGCCGATGCAGAGAGGGGCCACAGAGTGGCTCTCTCTGCATCGGATGCTTAACATTTTTTATTGCAGGATGCCTCAATATCAAGGCATCACTGCAATAACATGAAAGCAGCTGGAAGCGATCACGAACGCTTTCAGTGCTTGAAAACCCTGAGGACGTACAGGGTACGTCCTTGGTCCTTAAGTGACATTTTTTGTAGGACGTACCCTGTATGCCCTTGGTCCTTAAGGGGTTAAGGAAGGGCTGGGACTGTTAGATCTTTGGAGATTACGTAACCCAGATCAAAGGGACTACACTTGTATCTCTAAATCTCACTATACTCTTCTAGAATAGACTATTTTCTTACATCTTCTTTCATTTCACCTAACATAACTGGTTTTTCTATTAAACCACTTACCCTTTCAGACCACGCCCCAATAAGCCTAACTTTAGAACCTGTGAAACAAGCTTCTGGGAGAAGGACCTGGAGATTTCCCTCTTATTTATTTAATAAAACTGATTTCAGACAACAACTTATCTCTTATTGGTTAGATTTTATCAGTGATATTGCGCATCATCAAGGTAATACAGATCTATTCTGGCACACATCAAAAGCTGTTACAAGAGGTAGAATCACTGCATAAACAGCTCACATTAAAACCTCAACTAACAAGATCACAACTCAATTATTACAAAATCTCACTGTAGCATTTAATACATATTTACACCATCCTACATGGCAACATAGACAAAAATAGTATAATCTGAAGCAAGAGAGAGACACACATATTAAATTGCAGGACCAAACATTTCATAAGCACACACAGGGCAAGTTCTATATATATGGTAATAAAGCGGGGAAATTGTTAGCTAATATGGTTAGGTTTACTACTCCTAAATTAAATGTCCATTCTATAAGGTCAGGTTAGTATGTTTACACTAGTAACCCTAAGAACATGAAATAATTTGTTTCTTTTTATACCTCACTATATGCTAAACAAAGCATAAATGTACAAGATAAAACATCCTTTTGGAGTAAAATATTATTACCTAAAATAACGGATGACCAGGGTTCCTCTTTAAATACCCCTATCCAGACTCAGGAAGTTTTACAAGCTATTAAACATGCTAAATTATTAAAGGCTGCCGGTCCAGATGGTCTTCCCATTGAATATTATAAAATTCTTAGTAATGAAATAGCTCCTACCTTATCTCAACTGTTCTCCAGATATCTGTCCGGCCATTCAAATCCAGACCCAAGGTTTACAGATGGTTTACAGATGCAAATAACTACCATCTTCTTACAGACCAATATCGCTTTTAAATAGCGATTATAAACTCTATACAAAAATTTTAGCAGATATAGAAGGAAGAATTTTTGCTAGTCTAATACATCCTGATCAGACAGGATTTATTAAGAAACATTCTTCTGTTATTAACATTCGGAAAAGGTAGTAGAATCCATCTGCTGAAAATGACCGCCCATCTTAAAATCTTGTACCCCCTGCAAATGCTTCCTCTAATGATAAATAACAAAGATATAAAACTTCTCTCTTCCTTATTTGGAACCAATCTAAACATAGGATCAATAAAATAAGCTTAGCAATGCCCATGCAGATAGGGGGTTTTAAATTGACAAATATTCAATGGTATAATTGAGCTACTCTAATTAAAATAGTTCTAGCATGGTTGGCACATTCTGATTATTTCTGTCCCTCTGTAGAAAAAGAAATGGTAAAACCATATAATTTATCTTTTCTTCCACATGCTAAATTATCTACTCTACCCCCAAATATTGCTCAAAATATTCTATTCAGAGATCCTATTAAAGCTTGGGGAAAAGCTCTGCAAACTTTGGGGAATTGATAGCCAAATACCTCCCTATACAGGGCAACCCAACTTTTTTGCCAGGGTACCACAAAAGCCTTCCAGATATGGAAATCAGATAATCTCACTATAGTAATGCAATTATTAGACCCTATTTCACTTCAAATTCTTTCTTTCATGACTCTTCAAGAAAGATTTAATATACCAATTACTACTAAATTTGCATATTTCCAAAGTTGCCATTATGTTCAGTCACTTTTTTACTCAAGTAAGATTACTACAAATATATCTAATATTGATAGGCTATGTCTCATAACTAAACAAGATTCTCACTCTATAACTCACATTTACAATATGATAGTAGCTCATTATAAACAACTATCAATGCAGAAAATGCAAGCTAAATGGGAAGGGATGAGAAACATCACGCTTGACTTAAAGGAATTGACCACCAGTTTTACATTAGTGGGGAAAGCAACACTTTCAGCATATCTCAGGGAACCACACACTAAACTAGTTCACCAGGCTTATATTACACCTAAAATATGTGCTAAATGAGTCCCTGAGGCATTAGATAAATGTAAGAAATGCTCAGCCCCCTCTCCAGACCTTATACATCTATTATGGGATTGCCCAAAGATACAAAGATTGTGGGGAAAAGCCAAATTTTGGCTCTCAAAAATTCTTAAATCCAATATTAGATTATCAGCAAAACATTTTTTTTTCCTTTACGATACACATAACACTACTCGCTTTCGAAATTTCTTAAATTTAGTGATACTTATGGCTAGGAAACTAATTTTTCAATATTTGATTTCACACAAAGCACCTCCTTTCAAGAAACTAGTCATTGCTATGCACTTCCAATTGTTCACAGAACAGGTTGATGTCCAGTTCAATCTAGATATGAGAATAAAAGCATTTATTAAAAAATGTGAACCTTTTTTATTATTTATTCCGGCTAGACTAAGATACAAAGTTTTACATCCTTTTCGAAATTCAACATTCATTCTTAAAGGGACATAATACTCATATGCTAAATCACTTGAAACTGATGCAGTATAACTGTAAAAAGCTGACAGGAAAATATCACCTGAGCATCTCTATGTAAAAAAGTAAGATATTTTACCTCACAATTTCCTCAGCTCAGCAGAGTAAGTTCTGTGTAAAAAGTTATACTCAGCTGCTCCCAGCTGCAGGTAAAATAAATAAAAAATGAAGAAATGAACAGCAGCCAATCAGCATCAGCAGTGCTGAGGTCATGAACTCTTACTGTGATCTCATGAGATTTGACTTAACTTTCATGAGATTTCATAGTAAGCTTCCTTTACCTGATTGGTGAAATAATATGAGAGTGCACGATGCTCATCCTTTCAGATGTCCCAGGACAGACATACTAATATGCTGCTTAGAAATCCTTTACAATGGGAGGTGGCTACTGAGGAACTTTTGAGGTAAAATATCTTTCTTTTTTACATAGAGATGTTCGGGAGATATTTTCTAGTCAGCTTTTTACAGCTGTGCTGCATCACTTTCAAGTGTTTAAACATTTGGGTATTATGGCCCTTTAATGAAAATTTACAAGGAAAATGGTATTTCCCATTAGATGATCCAACTTAGTAAATATCAATACTAGCAGGTTATAAATACAAATTTAGAAGAATTAACATGAGAGAAAAGATACAGAAGAACAGACTTCCTGTCAAGTCCGGAATCCCCAAAGAGCAGCAGAGATTAAAAAGAGGAACTCATCATTATATTATGTTGAGCATCTGGCTCAATTAATATGTAGAGAACTTCTTTTAAATTTTCCAAATATACAAATTCTATGTTATTGAGTATGTTGAGATTAGATATTGAGTTTAAGACATCTATAGCTCATGATATATAATGATTTGGTCAAGCCTGTTTAGAGAGTAGACTCTCTCTAGGTTTTTTTCTTATTAAAATACTAAAATGGATAAATATTACAGCAATGATAGGTGAATCTTTTCCCTTTGGTATCGTTTAATAATTAGTCCCAACTACTCTGTACAGTCATTACACTGCTATTATGACAATTCATTAAAAAAAACAAAAACATGAAAATAGATCTGCACTTATACCCAAAGAGCTTTGTTACACAGATACCATTATTATGAAGCAGGTATATATAACAGACAACTCATTGATGTCAAATTTTATACTTTCTATCTTTTTTTTCTTTTTAGTTATAAATAAAGAGTTAAAAAAGAAAAAAACATTACAAGTGGAATTAATTACTAATCCTGTGGATTCTACAAAATGTTTTAATGGTTCTTAGTCTGTGCACACTGCTTGAAATCTTACTGAAGCCGCTATTTCTATTTCTTACTCACCACCAAATATTTCAGCCTCTACAAGAATTTCTTGTTTCTGCGGAATTGGTGCTCGGACCTCATCACTGAAAGACACAAAGGAAATCAAGTCTTGAGAAAATGAAGTCAACTGAAGAGAAGAACAGAGTTGATCTGTTGCTGGAAATAGTGCACCCTACTGAAGTTATATCTAATAACACAGTTTTCAAGATAAATGGATTTAAAAGCACTTACTCTGCTGCAGGACGAGAAGATGTTCCAGCTGAGCTTGTGCTTGGTTCTTCTCCTATACTGCCCCCATCCAAGAACATGGTAACTGCCATTTCTAAGTTGTGATTACATGCTTCTAACATGTGTTTGCCCACACTTTCACTGGCACCTAAAACAGGGAAAAAAAACATGAGGCAATGTAGAAAAAAAAAATCACTGCAGCAAAGGCAAACAGAATGAATAGAATATAAAATGTTTTACTGCAACAGTCTCTCTCCAAGCTCATCAACTCCAACTACACTCTAGTGAAACTCCACTCATCCCAAGCATTCTTTTCCCAAAACAACCCTAAAATCACACCTGTACCAAGTATTTATATGCATTTCCATGACCATTCTGTTATGGTGATTAAAGTGGGGGGTATTTCTAGCTCCTGAAGTAGAAACATTGTAACTGTTATTTTCAGTCAATATCTTACAATCTTTTAGTAGATTTTATTAACATATTCTAAACTGAAGAAAATAATCTAATATGTAGGACCATTTTATTATTTCATCATTGCTTGCATATAACTATGTGTAATTCCTCTTAAAGTCAGTTCCAGAGAAGCAATGCACTACTGAGAGCTATCTTAAATCATCTGATAAGCCAATGATAAGAGGCAAATGTGTAGCCAACAATCACCAGCACTGTAGCACCTGAGCCTACCTATGTATGCTTTTCAACAAAGGATATTAAGAGAATGAAGTACATTGCATAATAAAAGTACATTGAGAGTCACTTAAAGGGACTTTAAAGGGACAGTATACACTCATTTTCATATAACTGCATGTAATAGACACTACTATAAATAATAAGATGCACAGATACTGATATATAAATCCAGTATAAAACTGTTTAAAAACTTACTTAGAAGCTCTCAGTTTAGCTCTGATGAAAAGGTAGCTGGAAAGCCCACTGCAAGTGGAAATAAGACACTCCCCCCCCCCCCTTCTTTAGCATATGAAAAGACCCTTTACACAAACAGAAGCAAGCTGGAGTAGGTAGCTGACGGTATTCTCATAAAACTTTAGGGCTTGCTTAGGAGTCTGAAAATCAGAGCAATGTTATTTAAAAATAAGCAAAACTATACATTTAAAAAAAAACAACTTCATGGGCTATATAGATAGATCTACAAAACATTTATGCAAAGAAACAAATGAGTGTATAATGTCCCATTAATTCTGACGAGCATACAATTTTAAACAATGTATTTTGATTATTGCATTTGCTCATTCCCTTGGTATCGGCAATGCACTACTGGGACCTAGCTGAAAATACCTGGTGAGCAAAAAACAAGAGGCATATATGTGCAGCAACCAATAAGCAGCTAGTTCCCAGTAGTGCATGGCTGCTTCGTGCTGCTCTGCTATTTTCTTTGCCAAATTCATTCTTGTGCAACAGCAAGACACTAAAAGCTGTGTAAATCCAGACTTTAACATGTTGCTTTTGCACCAGAATGAATTTGGCAACGAAAATAAGCAAACAGCATGAAGAGCAGCATTCTTCCACATTCGGAGGCTCACGAAACCTACAAATGCACATCTCTAAATTATACTTCCCTGTCCTTTTAATTTTGCATGCATCTAAACAACAAATGTGTATTTTTGACTTTCATGTCCCTTTAAATCAAAGATCTGTAAGGTCTTGAAAACATATAGAAAACCGAAACTTGAATAGGAGACCCAAAAATGTTCTCTTGTAATTCTCCCACAGAGTATACAATTTATAAAGTTTCCAATTTACTTTTATTTTCAAATTTGCTTTGTTCCCATGGTAGTCTTTGTTGAAGAGATACATAGGTAGGTATCTGGAACACTACATGGCAGGAAATAGTGCTGTGTCTAGTGCTCTTGCTAATGTATAACATTTTTGCAAAACTGCTGCTGACGCATGCACGCTCCTGAGCTTACATCCTTGTTTTTCAACAAAGGATACCAAGAAGACAAAGAAAAATTTATAACAGAAGTAAATTAGAAAGGTATTTAAAATTGCATGCTCTATCTGAATCATTAGAATGTTGGGGGTTTCATGTCCCTTTAAGAAAATGATTGTCCAAGAAAACATGTAACAACCAACTAAACAATGTTCTTTGGGGCCAATATAACAATATGCCCTTTTCTAGTTAAAGTGAAAGTAAATCCTAGCGTTGTACAAAAGCTAGGATTTACTATTGAAACAAATAATGGTGACTTTCATTCATGAAGTATAAGATACTTTATGTAGAAAGCTCCTTTATTTGATTAAATTGATTGCCGCTCTTACAGCAGCGCACGGCTAAAAAAAAATTTGGCTAAGAGGCGACATTTCACCTCTTAGCCATTAGTCGTGTGGTAAATCCAGCTCCCATGGGCGCAAAGCCGGATTTAGCGCACGGCTATTGGCTAAGAGTTGAAAATGTCACCTCTTAGCCAAAAAAATGTTTAGCCATGGGCTGCTGTAAGAGCTAAGAGCAGCGTTTGATTGAATCAAATGAAGGAGCTTTCTACATGAAGTGTATTAAAAGGTATTAATCTACTAAAAATAATATTCTCTGCAATATAAAAATGTCCTCTTTTCTCGTTAACATGTTCAAACATTGTATTAGAAAAAATGTGGGTGGAGTTTTCAGTCAGAAACGTGCAATTTTCTATGGATCTAAGCCACTGGTTTTCAAACATGCCCTTTGGCCTCCCTAACAGGCCCGATTTTGAGGATATCTGAACTAAATAAAAAGGTGAAATCAGCTGATTAGTAAACATGGTTATATTACCTGCTCTCATCCATGGTAATCCTGAAAACATGGCCTGTTAGGGAGGCCTGAGAACAGGTTTAAACACCAGTGATCTAAGCATTGCAAATGAAATAACAGTGTTTTAGTATTGAAATGAACAGATGTTTAATACAGTGTTGACAAAATTATGTTTGCCTTGATAGCATCATGAATCAATATATTTGCGCACAGCTAGATTTTCGATAGAGTTTTGTCAACACAAACTCAGCAGCATTCCATTATAAACTCTAGCTGTAGAGCTGTTGACTTATAGTGATACTTATATATTTTTAACATATTGCAAAATGTGTCATGAACAGTAACCTGATCTCTAACAAATGCCTAAGACACTAATATGACCTTTTTGCCACAATATATTGTCCACCATTGAAATATGACAATAAACATTAAACTTTGTTGCCAAGACTGTACTCGTCCTCATTCATTATGGCTTTATTAAATGAAACCTGGTTTTCATCATTCGCCAAAATAGTAAATAACTGCGAACTACACAGTAAGTTTTGGTAAGAACCGAACATCTATATGCAGCACTATCATGCTGGGTGTGGGTGACATACATGCACAGTAATTGACATATGTGTATTAGACTTAGGGTTTAACTATTTAGTTACAACAAACTGCTGCAGCGCATTGTATAGCAATGTGTTTCAACAATCGCTGTAACCAAACGGTTAATACCCCTGTTCCCATGTAGGTAACGTTGAGCTATGGAGCATCACTGAGGCTTCCTGTCCCACCCTTATCTCACCAGTAATGGCAGTGAACTCCCTCAGCAGTTGCGCTGAGACCCCACCGTCCGCTGCCATCTTGCTCACGCCAAACAACAACAACCAATAACGTCACGGCGCTGAAGGTCAGGCGCCTGCGCATTCCATGCTTAGCAATACACATGTGCAGTGACCTAGCCGCTGTGACGGTTTTTTTTTTATATAAACTTTATTTGTTATTTTATACAGCGTGATTGTATTTTGTCTTGTGTGATCTGTTAGGGTATAAGCTCAAAAGATAACTGTTTAGAACTACATGATTTCGTTCAGACATATTGCGTTTTATAATAATTTACGCGTGCAAACCTGGTGCTGTACAGATGTTCACAGGGTTGTCACCCTTTCTGGAAAATAATACCATATTGGTTAAATAAACGTACTGCATTTTGTCTGCAGTAGTAAGCTGCATTATTAAAGCAACTATTTTATTGTGTCACGTGGCAGTAGAATTTTCAAAGTGCATTGGAAACCTGATTGCAGGTGTTCTAAAATAAGTTGTCAACCATAGGAATGTGTCCACGTCACTTCCGATGGACACATTCAGCTGCAGGTGTTCTGTTAAGAGGGCAAACTTTGTAAAAGAGCGAACGATGTCACTTCCTGTGACGTGTCATCAGCTGTTTAACACATTTTGGACCAAATGCGCATGCGTGCCAGTGTCATCACATACCTGGCCGCATACGTCACTGCTAAAATATTTATTGCTGTGAAATTCAGGAACCCTTTATAGAGCACATGCATGTGATTTTGTATCACAAATGGTGCGCTCATGGAAATCTGTTTATGAGGCTCCTCTGCAATGTTCGGAACTCCGCCCCCCCACTGCAACTACTCCCATTACTACTACTGTAAAGCTGAGTCTCCGTGCATGAGAAACAGAGCCCCCCCACCACCACCACCACTCGGCTATAGCCACTGCTTCTGATGATCCAATGCAGCTTTTCACAGGCTCCGTTCAATGTCATTATCTTATGAAAGATTGAACAGAGCCTGTGAAAAGCTGCATTGGATCATCAGAAGCAGTGGCTATAGCGGGGGGGGGGGCTGTTTCTCATGCACGAGCACGGAGACTCAGCTTTACAGTAGTAGTAGTAATGGGAGTAGTTGCAGTGGGGGGGCGGAGTTCCGAATATTGCTGAGGAGCCTCATAAACAGCTTTCCATGAGTGCACCATTTGTGATACAAAATCACACGCATGCGCTCTATAAAGGGTTCCTGAATTTCACAGCAATAAATATTTTATCAGTGACGTATGCGGCCAGGTATGTGATGACGCTGGCACGCATGCGCATTAGATTCAAAATGTGCTAAACAGCTGATGAAACGTCACAGGAAGTGACATGGTTCGCTCTTTTCAAAAGTTCGCCCTCTTACCAGAACACTGGCAAAGTAGTCTAGCTGCAGACTGGAGCTCCACTCTAGACAGGAAACATGTGACCTCCACTGACTCTAGACAGGAAACATGTGACCTCCACTTAAAGCTTTTTTTTTTTTAATCAACTTTAATGTAACAAACAACCTATAGACAATAATTCTGAAAACTAAACATTTTGCTGCTTTCTTGTTCTTTCTTGTTCACTCACAGTGGTTTATGCTGATTGTCATTTATAAGGTAACCACTAGAAAGCTGCAAAATGTACAAGGCTGAAGTTGGATTCTTATTCAGTCAGCTTCTTATTCTGCAACTGATTACAATTTGCAAAATAAAGATATCTAGCATTATTTTTATTTTAAATACAATAATACACTTTCCAAAAACCTAAACAAACTTACATTTTATATAAAAAAAAAAAAAAAAAACTTATATTGCAATACTCAGATTGCAAACATGGCATAATTTTGATTGTTTCTAATAAGTAACTGGTATTATTAAAGGGTTCAAAACCTTTGTGCCACTCATTTATGTGTGGAATATACAAGGAGTGAGCCTCTTCATGGGACAGACATGTTATCAGCCTTGTGCAATGCTCTTTATGGCAAACAGATTGGTGCCAACCTTGCCACTTTATATTTTACCTTTTCTAAATAAGTCATTGGTATTTTAAAATAGTTGCAATTATTTGGGTCACTCATTTCTGTGTAGCTATATACAGGGCTTTAACACCATTTATAGAATAGACGTATTTTCAGCCTGACCCAATGCTTTTTAAGGCAAACAATCTGGTGCCATCTTTTCCACTTCATACATTTTACCTTTTCTGAATAAGTAACAGGGTTAAAATCCTTTGGGCCACGATTTTTTTGTGTGGATACATACACAGCGTGAAGCCCTTCATAGGATAAGCATGTTTTTAGCCTGGCCCAATGATTTTTATAGCAAACAAGCTTGTGCCAAACTTGCCATCTCATATATTTTACCTTTTCTGAATAAGTAACTGGTCATTTGAAAAGGTTAAAATACCTTGGGCCACTCATTTATGTGTGGAATATACAAGGCATGAACCTTTCATAGGACAGACATGTTGTCAGCCTGGCCCAACGCTCTTTATGGCAAACAAATTGGTGACAACCTTGCCACTTCATATATTTTACCTTTTCTAAATAAGTGATATTTTAAAAGGGTTAAAATCCTGTGGGCCACTCATTTCTGTGTGGATATATTCAGGGCATGGGCCCCTTTATAGCACAGACATGTTCTCAGCCTGGCCCAACACTTTTTATGATAAACAAACTGGTGCCAACCTTGTCAAATCACATATTTTACCTTTTCTAAATAAGTTACTGCTATTTAAAGGGTTTCTTTGCCATATAAATATTTGGGACAGTCTGAAAACACTTGGATTGTACAAAGGGGCTCACGCCCTATATAACCACACAGAAATCAGTAGCCCAAAGGATTTTAACAGTTTTAAAATACTATTTACTTACTTAGAAAAGGTAAAATATATAAAATGGCAAAGTTGGCACCAGTTTATTTGCCATACATAGCGTTGGGCCAGGCTGAGAACATGTCTCTCCTATGATGTGGGCTGGGGCTCACGTTCTGTATATATCCACACAGAAATGAGTGGCTCAAAGTATTTTTACCCTTTCAAAATACCAGTTACTTATTCAGAAAAGGTAAGTGTTTGAGATTACCATGTTGGCACAAGTTTGTTTGCTACAAAAAGCTTTGGGCCAGGCTGAAAACATGTCTATTCTACAAAAGGGCTCACTCCTTGTATATATTCACACAGTAATGAGGGCCCAAAGGATTTTAACCCTTTTAAAATATCTGATTCCTTTTTAGAAAAAGGTCAAATATATGAGGTGACAAGGTTGTCACCAGTTTGTTTGCTTCAAAAAGCATTGGGCCAGGGTGAGAACATGTTTATTCTATGGAGAGGTTCACGCCCTGTATATATCCACAAAGAAGTGAGTGGTCCAAAGGATGTTAACCCTTTTAAAATACTAGTTACTTATTCAGAAATGTAAAAATATATGAGATGGCAATGTTGGCACCAGTTTGTTTGCTACAAAAAGCGTTGGGCCAGGCTGAGAAAATATTTATCCTATGAAGGGGCTCACTCTCGGTATATATCCACACAGTAAAGAGTTGTCCAAAGGATTTTAAGCCATTTGAAATACCAGTTATTTATTTAGAAAAGGTCAAATATATGAAGTGGCAAGGTTGGCAATAGTTTTTGTTGCCATAAAAATCATTGGGCCAGGCTGAAAACATGTTTATCCTATGGTTTCTTTGCCATATAAATCTTTGGGACAGTCTGAGAACACTTGGATTGTAGAAAGGGGCTCACTGCCTATATAACCACACAGAAACCAGTGGCCCAAAGGATTTTAACAGTTTTAAAATACTATTTACTTACTTAGAAAAGGTAAAATATATAAAATGGCAAGGTTGGCACCAGTTTATTTGCCATACATAGCGTTGGGCCAGGCTGAGAACATGTCTCTCCTATGATGGGGGCTGGGGCTCACGTTCTGTATATATCCACACAGAAATAAGTGTCCCAAAGTATATATATATATATATATATATATATATATATATATATTTTTATATATATATTTTATTTATAATCCAACAATATAAACAAATCACGGATTCAGATTACTATTGCACCTCGCAGGGTGTCTTACATAAATCAAATCAAGAACATGTTCATAATAATACAAAAAAAAAAAACAGCATATGTCAATCTTATCCTTTTTAGGCAGAAAAAAAAACAGAAAGCATGTCAAAACAAGTCCTGATTTAAATCTCATATGGAAAAGGAGAAAAGAAAAGACCCCAGACTATATGTACATATATATGCATATGTCATTTTACAACTTAAACCTGGATATACTGTTTGGGTATTTTAATTTTAAATACAATAATCAAAACAGCACAAAACCAAAAACGAAAAGAAGGAAAAGAAAAAAGAGAAAAAAAAAGGGAAAAAAAATTAGAAAGCGATCATAAATCAATGAGATGGAGACATTGCCCATAATATATCTCAAACAATATATCTCAATATCAGACCATTCTTGAGACAAAGGGATAGAATAATGTATACTATTTACAAAATGGCGAAGTTGTAAATAGGCAAAAAAAAGTCTTATTAGAAATCCCATATTGTCTAACTATGTCTTGAAAGGAGAGCAGTTGTCCACCTTCAGACAAGATTTGTATAACATTGATGAGATTATTTTCCTTCCAAGACATAAAAGCATTGTTATAGATACCTGGTGTAAATCGTGGATTCCCTATAATTGGGAGAAAATCTGAAAAGCTTGAATCAATTTTCAACAACATACAACCTTTCTGCCATGCCAAGATTATATTTTTAACTGTAGCCAGGCACGAAATATTTATGGGTAATATTTTAATAGGACAGTGTAAAATTGCTTTCAACGAGAATGGTTTACAAAAGAAGCTTTCAATGTCATAGGAAGAGAATATATTAGACTCTGTAATCCAATCGACAGCTATCTTAATCATAGCTGCCCAATTATACAATTTAAAATTGGGTAGAGACAAACCCGCTATCTCTTTTCTTAACATCATTCTATCAAGTGCAATCCGTGCTCCCCCCCCCCCACAATAAACCTAGATATCCAGGTATTAAGTTGATTTAAATCTTTATTCAAAATAAATACAGATACATTTTGTAATGGATACAGAAGACCTGGGAAAATAATTGTTTTTATAAGATTAACCCGAGCCATTACTGAGAGAGGAAAGGATATCCATAGTTCCAAATCAGCTCTTATCTTGTTTAATAAGGGAGAAAAGTTCAGGCTATACAATTTTTTGGGGTTTGAATGCAGAAATATACCTAGATATTTAATGGTATCTACTGTACTAAATGGGTGTTTTTGTATACTGCACAGTGATTTTTTAACCCATAGCAATTTGCTTTTTTGATAATCTTATAGCCTGAAAAAAGACTAAACTCTTGAAAACAGCTCATAATCAATGGGATAGATTGCCGTGTGTTATTCAGGAAGACCAAAAGATCATCAGCGTATAGTAATAGTTTTAAAGTCTGAGAACCTAATATAATACCTGTCATATTTGCTCTTAATTTAATGGCTAATGGTTCAAGGGCAATATTAAATAGGAGAGGTGACATAGGACAACCTTGTCGTGTTCCTCGTTTCAAGGTAATTTTGTCAGAGAGAGAATTATTAATCAGTAAATAAGATATTGGGGAGCTAAACAGTTTTTGAACAAAATGTAAAAATTGATTTTTAAAACCAAATTTACTTAGAGCATTAAAGAGATATTCCCATGAGATCGAATCAAAGGCCTTTTCGGCATCTACGGTTAAAATTGCAGTATCCTGCATCTCCTCGTTATCAATTTTATCGCTATCCCAACAATAATCTAAAAGAGTACTAACACTTTGTATATGTTTAGAGGAGTTTCTAGATAACATGAAGCCAACTTGATCCTTATGTATAATATTTTCAAGCGGTATAGCTAACCTTTTAGAAATAATGGATGATAAGAATAATTTGTATTCAATACAGAGATAGGTCTATACAAGGCCGGGTCCTCTGCTTTTTTTCCCTTTTTTCAAAATCAGAGAAATATTTGCTGCAGAGAAATAGGTAGATACCGGTTCTTTAGAGAGAAAATAAAAGTTAAATAATTTACACAATGGGCTCTTTAACTCTTGTATCAACATTTTATAAAATTCTGCCGGTATACCATCCGGCCCCGCCGCTTTATTGAGTTTAAGATGGTCTATTGCTCTACATATTTCTTCCTCCGTAATAGGGATATTTAAGGTTAAACACTCTTTTTCAGAAATCTTCGGCGTCTGTATGCTCTGCCAAACATCTGCCTGGCCCTCAGGGTTACTAACCACATTAGTATACAGTGATTGATAAAAATCAAATAAGCCTTTACAGATCTGATCTGTTTCGGTAAATCTATCCCCACCTATTTGAATAGCTGGAATAAAATATATATTTTTTTCTATTTTTGTAAGTCTTGCAAGATTCTTCGCAGAACAGCCGTGGAACCCAATAAAATGAATATTAATTTTAGCTTCTTTTTGCAATGCTTTTTGTTTAAGTAGGATATCTCGTTTTTTTCTGGTGTCAGTGTAAATATTCCAATTAAAACTAGATTGGTCCATCAAATATTTTCTATAGGACTTTCTTACTTGGTTAGTATATTGGGTTTCTACCGCTCATTTCTTTTTATTTCTTTTGATTTAGACTGCAAGCTTTTACAATGATGCTTTATCTATCCATTAAGGATCTTATTTTATTTAAAGTTGATTTAGTGGAAACAAGATAGATCAAAATCCTTATTCAGGCCTAAGGAAACTGATAAAAATACATTGTTGCTTTATAATAGTTTTCACCCCAGAGGATTAGTGGAATCTTTGCCTAAAAGTCAACTCATTAGAGTAAAAAGAATAGTCAGCAATGAGGAATTGTGTAAAATAAGATTAGAGGAAATGGCCAAGAAATTTGAAAAAAGAGGTTACCCACATAAATTAATAAAAGAGAAGGTTAAGGAAATACAAAGCCCCTCAATTAAAACTAATAAAGATAAGGACACAAATTGATTGGTATTTGTTACACAGCATAATCCACATAGCAATGTTATTAGCAAAGCCATCAGAAAAAATTGGCATGTGCTGAAAGATTGTCACAATCATCCAAAGTTGCTAAAACCTCCCTGAGCAATAAGCGGAGGTGTTCTAGTTTAAATTTAAAGCCGTCATATCTGAGTCTGTCTGAGGAAACATCTTTCCTGAATCAGAAATCTCTCCCTCAGACAGCAAATCCCTCACCCTCAACTCAGAACATTGTGAGGGTACATCGGATATAGCTAATAAAGCGTCAGAGGGCTCAGTGTTTGTTCTCACACCAGACCTACTGCGCTTCCCCTGCATCCCAGGCAGCTTAGATAAAACCTCTGTGAGGGTAGTATTCATAACTGCAAGATATATATTAGAAAATAACTACTTTTCCTTTGTTGATAAGTTCTTTATTCAGACTGAAGGAACTGCCATGGGTACAAGGTTTGCACCTAGCTATGCCAATTTCTTCATGGGAGCCTGGGAAACTGATTTCTTCAGCAATGGCAGCTATGGTGCAAACCTTGTACTCTATAAGAGGTACATAGACGACTTACTATTAGTCTGGAAGGGCCCAGAACATGATCTGATTTTGATGTTTGAGGAAATGAATAAAAACAACTGTGGCCTAAATTTCACCTATAACCACAGTAGAACATCCGCCATATTTCTAGACTTAGAAATAATGACAGTAAATAATCAGTTGGAGACTAAAACTCATTTAAAAAAAGTCGACTGCAATAATTATATTCATGCCAATAGTTGTCATTTAGACATTTGGAAAGAAAATATCCCTATATGCCAATATCTTCGTATACGTAAAAATTGCTTGAGGTTGGTAGACTTTGAACAACAGGCTGAAATTTTGGCGAATAGATTCAACTCCAGAGGCTATAAAATTGAGAGCACCAATAAAGCTATAGAAAGAGCAAAAAATACCAGTAGAGAGTCCCTGTTGAGCTATAAAGAAAGAACAAAAATAAACAGTGAAATCATAAAAGTACCATTTATAACTGACTACCATGCTGATCACAATTTAATAATAAAAAACATTGGCACCTACTAAAAGAAGATGCCATCTTAGGGAATAAAATTCCTAACAGTCCTAGCTTTGTCTTTAAAAAAAGCAGCAAATCTTAAATCTATCCTGGCCCCTAGTGAACTGAAGAACTATGATACAGAAAGATCTAAAAGGAAACAAACTGATGTTTTTTTCCCCTGTTATACATGTAAAGCTTGTAGTCACAGCAATAAAATAAAAAGTTTACTGATTAGTCAGTTAGAAAAACCCTTTTTAATAAAGGATGTGATAAGATGCACACAAAAAAATGTAATATATATCTTAAAATGCACGTGTAATCTTTTTTACATTGGAGAAATGAAGACAGCTGTCAGAGATAGGTTTAGGTGCAAAAGATGGTTCAAAAGGAGAGCCTCCTAGAGGGGCAAGGACTAGTACTAAGGTGTCTGTGGTTAGCCAGTTATCCTAAAAGATCTAATGGGGATCCGAATATATGTATGTTCACAAAAAGTAGAACTGCTAAAAAGGTTAAAAATGTAAAGATGGGATACTAAAATACTTAATAAAAATATTTAATATCACACAGATTATATACCATTAAAAATATAATTGAATATCACAAGTGTATGCATGGATCCATGACTAAAATATAAACAAAATAACGATAAAAACAATTTAGGAATATAAAAACAATTAAAGAAATGATAGATGCGCTAATATCAATATCAATATCATATAAATATGCAGTGTCTCAAGTCCTAATGAGTAGTATGTATCAGCGTATCTTGCAGATACATTAGGATAAAAGAAATTAGTTCAGTGAAATAAATAGTTCATCAAATAAATACAGTTCATCAAATTGGTGATATATCCAAAGTGCTAGTGCAAAAATAATTCCCAAGATGGTGTTCGTGTACACAAAAAAGGAAAAAAGAAAAACATACAAAAATCAAAAATTCAAAGATCAAAAAATGGCCCTTGGGCAATGTGAAAAAATGAGTTGAAAAATATGTGAATCAAAATGAATACAAATGATAAAAATATATATCAAATGTGTGATGAAGTGTACAGAAATAAACTGTATGAATCCAATAAGGCAATAGAAAGTCCTTAGTGAAATAGAAAATCCTTAGTGGAGATCGTTATCCAAAAATCCTAATGTATATCTTCAAATCCTGTGGATAAAAAACAATAACAACATAGCACAGTATTGTTTGAAACAGGTTAAAATAATTGAAACAGAGCTCACCATATGATGTCAACGCGTTTCTGCCCAATGTAGGGCCTTTTTCAAGACTAGAATATGGTCTGGTGAATCTGCTCTTAAATATCTTTGAATGGCCAATCAAAATATTTGCGCTTTGACGCCAAAATTACCGTTTTTTTAAACCGGAAATTATGTACTGGATGTTATGACCTTAAGAACCGGATGTTGTATACCGGAAGTATATGGTATTTATTAAAGTTTATATTATTTATGTTATCTACCAATCGAAATTTCAAATTTATCTATTGTGTTTTTTCACAATATCATTACTTCATGATATTAGTCCCCTGAAGTTGTTGCTCTTCAGATTCACTCCCTGAGGTAGTTGTCCTGTCACCTTGTGCTCTCGCCAAACCGGAAGTGGATATGACGTGTACTTCCGGTACTGCACCGGAACCGGATATGACGTAATTATTTCCGTCTGTACAATACTGTGCTATGTTGTTATTGTTTTTTATCCACAGGATTTGAAGATATACATTAGGATTTTTGGATAACGATCTCCACTAAGGATTTTCTATTTCACTAAGGACTTTTTATTGCCTTATTGGATTCATACAGTTTATTTCTTTACACTTCATCACACATTTGATATATATTTTTTGGATGATGCAATCAGCCAATCAGATTGAAGTTCAATCCGATTGGCTGATCCAATCAGACAATCGTATTGAACTTGCATTCTATTGGCTGATCGGAACAGCCAATAGAATGCGAGTTCAATACGATTGGATGATTGGATCAGCCAATCAGATTGAACTTCAATCTGATTGGCTGATTGCATCAGCCAATCAGATTTTTTTCTACCTTAATTCTGATTGGCTGATAGAATTCTATCAGCCAATCGGAATTGAAGGGACGCCATCTTGGATGACGTCCCTTAAAGGAACCTTCATTCGTCGTTAGTCCGTCGGTAGAAGAGGATGGCTCCGCGTCGGCTCCTTTGAAGATGGCTCCGCTCCGGATGGATGAAGATTGAAGACGCCGCCTGGATGAACACTTCTACCGGATGGAGGACCTCTTCTTGCCACGCTTGGATGAAGACTTCTACCGGATCAAGGACCTCCTCTGCGCACCTTGGATGAAGAATTTGGCTCGGCTGAGTGAAGATGACTCAAGTTAGGGAGATCTTCAGGGGGTTAGCGATAGTTTTTTTTAAGGGGGGTTTGGGTGGGTTAGAGTAGGGGTATGTGGGTGGTGGGTTGTAATGTTGGGGGGGGTATTGTATTTTATTTTCAGGTAAAAGAGCTGATTACTTTGGGGCAAGGCCCAGCAAAAAGCCCTTTTAAGGGCTGGTAAAAGAGCAGATTACTTTTGTATTTTAGAATAGGGTAGGGAATTTTTTTTATTTTGGGGGGCTTTTTATTTTATTAGGGGGCTTAGATTAGGTGTAATTAGTTTAAACTGCTTGTAATTCTTTTTTATTTTTTGTAATTTAGTGTTTGTTTGTTTTTGTATTATAGAATAGTTTATTTTATTGTATTTTATTTTAGGTAATTGTAGGTTATTTATTTAATTAATTTAATGATAGTGTAGTGTTAGGTTTAATTGTAACTTAGGTTAGGATTTATTTTACAGGTAAATTTTGTACTTATTTTAACTATGTAGCTATTAAATAGTTATTAACTATTTAATAGCTATTGTACCTAGTTAAAATAAATACAAAGTTGCCTGTAAAATAAATATAAATCCTAAAATAGCTACAATGTAACTATTAGTTATATTGTAGCTATATTAGGGTTTATTTTATAGGTAAGTATTTAGTTTTAAATAGGAATACTTTAATTATAGGAATATTATTTCGTTTAATTTAAATTATATTTATGTTAGGGGGTGTTAGGGTTAGGGTTAGACTTAGGTTTAGGGGTTAATAACTTTATTATAGTAGTGGCGACGGTGCGGGCGGGAGATTAGGGGTTAATAATTGTATGTAGGTGTCGGCGATGTTAGGGAGGGCAGATTAGGGGTTAAAAAATTTTATTACAGTGTTTTCGAGGCGGGAGTGTGGCGGTTTAGGGGTTAATACATTTATTATAGTGGCGGTGAGGTCTGGACGGCAGATTAGGGGTTAATAAGTGTAGTTAGGTAACGGCGACGTTGGGGGGGCCAGATTAGGGGTTAATAAATATAATATAGGGGTCGGCGATGTTAGGGGCAGCAGATTAGGGGTTCATAGGTATAATGTAGGTGGCGGCGGTGTCCGGTCGGCAGATTAGGGGTTAAAAAATGTATTAGAGTGGCCGCGATGTGGGGGGGCCTCGGTTTAGGGGTACATAGATAGTTTATGGGTGTTAGTGTACTTTAGAGCACAGTAGTTAGGAGCTTTATATTTCGGCGTTAGCACCTTAAAGCTCTTAACTACTGACTTTTTTTGGCAGTAGGAGTCACTTCTCCCAAGACTCCAAATACCAGCGTTAGGCAGATCCCATTGAAAAGATAGGATACGCAATTGGCGTAAGGGGATCTGCGGTAGCCTGGAATCGCGGTAGGGAAGTGAGCGTTAGACCCTTTCCTGCCTGACTCTAAATACCAGCGGGCGGCCAAAAGCAGCGTTAGGACCCCTTAACGCTGCTTTTGACAGCTAATGCCAAACTCTAAATCTAGCCGATAGAAAATAAATTGCTCATAAAGGAGGCTGAACTAATTTATAAGTTTAATACAATGTTCCCAAAAGGCCTAAATTCAGAGCTTGACCTATCCCCCTTCCTTTTTGAATAAACTGTATTATTTATTTCGAGTTTGGATCGAAGTCCAAATTTATTCTTTAGTTTCTGATAGAAGGTATGTCACTTTCCTCATCTTGTTTCTGCTATCACATGTATTCATCTGTGCACATCATTAAAAAAGATGTTTGAAAATGTATGTGAACATTCGCATCAGAACTGATTCATTATCCACACAAACTACACATGTGTTAAACGATTGCTAAATGTATCAACCTTCAGGTTGATCAATCAATGAACCATTGGTACACAAATGATTGTTGTTTTTATATCGTTTTTATATTGTTTGGCTCAATATTATTAGAGAAATCTATTTTCATAGTATATCAATTGTAAGTATAATTCTATATACTAAGTATGCAATCTCATAATGTATTCAGATCCTCCACCTTAATTTTGCAGTGTCATCTGTACTTGAATAGCAAAGCTTAAAAGATGTATATAATAAACCAAGAATTCCACCTTAACCAAGGCTAATTAAGGTGGAACCAATAAGGATCATGTTACCCCTTTAAAAGGATGATGGAGATATGGTCACACTAATCTTGATAAAGCTCTCTGATAGAGCGAAACACCTTGAATGTTGTGACTATCTACCACCCCTAACACTTCGACTACACTCTACAGGATTTTATAACCCAGGTTATTAATCTTCTATTCTGATTCTGCTTATTATCCACTGCCTGCGTGCATAACACTAAGTGCAGGCGTCAGCACGGATCCACACTCACTAAGAGGTTAACATCTTCCTTTAATGGACGCAAGTATCTCTCTCACAGCAGAAGTATTGGTTTGTTGGGGCGAGACGAGCCCCCCTAGTGTCACCCGTGACGTCAGACGCCCAAGTCACGTGGGGTGAACTTGCGGTTGATCTACAAACCCACAGCTGACATACAGCAACAACTCTGCTAAGGTACAAAAGTTAAAGGTAACAAATATTCTCCTCTTTTATGTACACCGCACCATCTTATCTAGGATCACCAGTATCTGTGTCGCAGAACTGTTTCACAAGTCACATGTTTGCTCTAGAGTGAAACTTTGCCCACTTTGTAACCAGATTGCTTTGCTATTCATTACAAACTTTCAAACTGCCACAAGACAGAATTGTGGAGATTCCATACCGCAACTATTTGTTTTGGTACATTTTTAGCTGTTGGTATCAGTTTGATTCGCCAATGCTATTGTATGCATTTTGAAATTATATGTTTCTGTCTGATATTGCATACCACTCTAGCATCACATTATTTTAGATTGTGATTTTAGATTTCATGCATTTAATTCTCTTGAACCTTTGAGATTGTGTATTTTTATTAGGGAGACGTCCCTACGTTTAAATAATTTTTATCTTTAGATTTACTCTCTTCCTTTTTATTCCCTTAATTTCTGATGTTTCCTAGATTACATTGTATTTTAATAAATTGTATTTCATTTTCAGTCTATGTTCATATGAATGTTTATTTGGTTAGTATTTCACACACCAGATATCTATATAGATTCTTTCACTTTTAACTCAAAGCACTACTACATCACATTTATATACCTTTAGCTTTCCTAGCGCCCTTACATAGGCAAAAGAATCCAGCAATGTTATATCTATTATATAATAGTCATGTTACATAACCATTTATGTGAAAGGACCCAAGATCTAGACTCAAAAAGGAGTGAAGGTTAGTGTCTGACTGCTGTATCAGACCTAGGGGTCCGTCCTCCACTCCTACATTTGCAATGTCACCCAACGCCTGTTTTCACACAAACACCAACATACTGAGACCATACAATTTTGCTGAGCTGTAGCGAAAAATAGAAATTCCATCTGCCAATCTCCACAGACCCCACCTTTGGAGGCTCATAGCAGCAAGATAAAAGATAGAGTCTCTTGGTCTCTGAGGGAGTAGGACAGCTGAGAGGGTAAGAGGGACATTCCATAGAACAGTTCCCGCCAATGGGCCAGTAACTAATCTTCCAATCTAGGCCGCTGCAATCTTTGAGAGAGTCTGCGCCAGGAGGCTCCATCCCCCGCCCAGGGAGGCCGTATCTCCCCAGGCAGTAAACAGGACCGATCCCGGACCAAGGTTCCACACTTGCCCATCAAGCGAGTAGCTCCGCTGGTTACACCTAACTGAGAGGTGCCGGTGTGTATCGTTAAGGCCGCAGTCCTTCCCAGCATAATCATACACCCTTAGATCACGCCTCCCTGAGGCCAAGGACAGAAAAGTAACTCCAGGTATGCTTTGTGCTTGCTTTCCGTTGTCCATAGGGCTCGGACCATGCGGTGGGAGTACTTGCGGATCGCTCTCTGGCGCTTCACTGCATTTAGTTGCGTTATTTACCAGGAAAAGTGCGGACTACTACGCAGCTATTCGGTCAACTCTTTTGCAGATCAGCTCTTCACGCTTCTCCATCAAAGCTTTAACAACAAGATATAGCTCCTCCATGGTAGCTTAATGAAGGTGAATATATAGGGGGGGGGGTTGTTGAGGCCAAGATCCTCAACAGTCCAGCCTGGAAATCCCTGTAGCATAGAAGTAATAATATTGTCCAGTCCAGAACTATGTCCTCTGATCAATAAAGGAAAAGGTCCAACTGGATGGGATAGCATTAAGGAGATACACGGCGGAATGTAAATATTTCATGCAGAGCTTACAGTTTTGCACTATCTTCAGCCCAAGCCCAGACACGCCCCCTTCACAATTTTGTTATCTAAAACAGCTGCTTCTTTCTGAAAGTTAGACATATGTCTGCAGTTTCTTCGCATTCAAAGGTATTGCCCGTATGGTACATTCATAATCCAACTGGGTTTGTGCCCACTAGTAGCCTCTATGTAGCTATTTCTCTCAGTTGGTTTTCTATAATTGGTCACTGAAATTAAATTATTTACATCTGTATAGAGAACCAAATCGAGAAATTCTATCGTATTTTGAGATTATTTCCCCGTAATTTTAAATTATGATAATTATTTTTCATATAATCCATGAATTTTTTAGTACTGTTCTCATCTCCCTTACATAAAATAATCACATCATCAATATAGCGATGGAATTTAATTATATTTTTATGGAAGGGATTATTTTACCAAATATATTATATTTTCATAATCATTAACATAAAGATTAGCGTATGAGGGCACAAATGTGGTCCCCATCACAGTCCCATTAATTTGTCTATAGTATTTCTTCTCGAACACAAAATAATTATGCTCGAGAATAAACAATATAGATTCTATGATGAAATCTGTATGTATATTTGGAATAGTCCACCTTTGTAGTTCTGTACTCATTGCTCTGCTTCCCTGATCATGAGGGATACAGGTATAGAGCGAAGTGGCGTCGCAGGTGATCCACCAAAAATCTTGTTCCCAATGGATTCCCTCAAAGGAGGTGATCACCTGTGTACTATCCCTCAGGTGGGCTCTAGTTTTCTGTACGACCGGCTGCAGGAAAAAATCCACATATTGGGAAAGGTGGTCACATAGAGAATCAATCCCAGAAACTATGGGCCTCCAGGGGTTCCGGGAGTCCTTATGGACTTTTGGTAGATGATAAAATACCAAAATTGTAGGCAAAATGTCTAGAATAAATTGGTACTCTTCATTGGATATAATAAGATTATCTTTAGCCTTAAAGAGCATGATTTTCAGGTCCCTTACATATTTAGTGGTGGGATCCCCATCCAGCACCCTATAGGTGGCAGAATCACCCAATAAGCAATGAGCCTCCCCAAAGTATGTGTCCCTGTCCTGAATGACGATCCCACCACCCTTGTCAGCACCCCTAATAACGATATTCTTATTGTTAACCAGTTTCTTAAGGGACTTTCGTTCTAAAGTAGTAAGATTATCTACATATGTATTCATAAACTGTTTAGTATTTGTAAAAGATTTTTCTAAATCATCCATCACCAGCTTAGAAAAAAATGGTATTTGGTCCCCCTGAGCCCCCCATTGGGTAGAAGCTCAATTTCATTTTAAAATTAGAATGAACAATCTGTTGTTCTTCTTCATAAGTAGATAAATCGATAAGATCTTCTACTTCAATAGGTTCAGGGGGTACCTGTTGATATTCATTATTGATATTAATTCTTTCTAGATCACGCAAGATTTTAAGGGTATCCAAATCTTTATATTCTATGTATTCTGGATTATAACCTGTTCTATTATATGGATTTTTTGCGAAATATCGCTTTAGGGTAATCTTGCGTACAAACTTCTGTACATCTATAAATTCTTCCTGATTTGTTTGGACCTGTTTTAGGTGCGAAGTTCAGGCCTTTACTGAGTAGTTTAATATCAGTATTATCCAAATTTAGACTTGATAAGTTAAACACCGCTGTTCTAGCCTCTTCTAATACCTTGGTCTTCTGTCTGCCTGCCTGCACTCTCTGTCCAGCTTGTGTTCCCCTTCTGGGTCTTGTTCCAATGATCTTTTCCTTGAAGGCAACATCTTTTCTTCCAAATGATTTCTCCCTACTTCTAAGGCTCTCTGGTCCTCTTTGGGTCTGTTCGTATATGGCGGAACTCTCGGCCTGTTCCCCTCTAAAAAATTATTCCTATTTATATTGTTAATCTTCACATCATTTTTATCATGCCATTTGGGTCTTGCACCTTGTGCTTCCCATTCTACTCCATAATCGGGAAAACAGAATTTATGCTTACCTGATAAATTACTTTCTCCAACGGTGTGTCCGGTCCACGGCGTCATCCTTACTTGTGGGATATTCTCTTCCCCAACAGGAAATGGCAAAGAGCCCAGCAAAGCTGGTCATATGATCCCTCCTAGGCTCCGCCTACCCCAGTCATTCGACCGACGTACAGGAGGAAATATGCATAGGAGAAACCATATGATACCGTGGTGACTGTAGTTAGAGAAAATAATTCATCAGACCTGATTAAAAAAACCAGGGCGGGCCGTGGACCGGACACACCGTTGGAGAAAGTAATTTATCAGGTAAGCATAAATTCTGTTTCCTCCAACATAGGTGTGTCCGGTCCACGGCGTCATCCTTACTTGTGGGAACCAATACCAAAGCTTTAGGACACGGATGAAGGGAGGGAGCAAATCAGGTCACCTAAATGGAAGGCACCACGGCTTGCAAAACCTTTCTCCCAAAAATAGCCTCTGAAGAAGCAAAAGTATCAAATTTGTAAAATTTGGCAAAAGTGTGCAGTGAAGACCAAGTCGCTGCCTTACATATCTGGTCAACAGAAGCCTCGTTCTTGAAGGCCCATGTGGAAGCCACAGCCCTAGTGGAGTGAGCTGTGATTCTTTCAGGAGGCTGCCGTCCGGCAGTCTCATATGCCAAACGGATAATGCTTTTAAGCCAAAAAGAAAGAGAGGTAGAAGTTGCTTTTTGACCTCTCCTTTTACCAGAATAAACAACAAACAAAGAAGAAGTTTGTCTGAAATCTTTAGTGGCCTCTAAATAGAATTTTAGAGCACGGACTACGTCCAAATTGTGTAACAAACGTTCCTTCTTTGAAAACTGGATTCGGGCACAAAGAAGGTACAACTATCTCCTGGTTAATATTCTTGTTGGAAACAACTTTCGGAAGAAAACCAGGCTTAGTACGCAAAACCACCTTATCTGCATGGAACACCAGATAGGGCGGAGAACACTGCAGAGCAGATAACTCAGAAACTCTTCTAGCAGAAGAAATTGCAACCAAAAACAGAACTTTCCAAGATAATAACTTAATATCTACGGAATGTAAGGGTTCAAACGGAACCCCTTGAAGAACTGAAAGAACTAGATTTAGACTCCAGGGAGGAGTCAAAGGTCTGTGAACAGGCTTGATTCTAACCAGAGCCTGAACAAACGCTTGAACGTCTGGCACAGCTGCCAGCCTTTTGTGAAGTAAAACAGATAACGCAGAAATCTGTCCCTTCAGAGAACTTGCAGATAATCCCTTCTCCAAACCCTCTTGTAGAAAGGATAAAATCCTAGGAATTTTTATCTTGTTCCATGGGAATCCTTTAGATTCACACCAATAGATATATTTTTTCCATATCTTATGGTAAATTTTTCTAGTTACAGGCTTTCTAGCCTGAATCAGAGTATCTATTACAGAATCTGAAAACCCACGCTTTGATAAAATCAAGCGTTCAATCTCCAAGCAGTCAGTTGGAGAGAAACCAGATTCGGATGTTCGAATGGACCTTGAACAAGAAGGTCCTGTCTCAAAGGTAGCTTCCATGGTGGAGCCGATGACATATTCACCAGGTCTGCATACCAAGTCCTGCGTGGCCACGCAGGAGCTATCAAGATTACCGAAGCCCTCTCCTGGTTGATCCTGGCTACCAGCCTGGGAATGAGAGGAAACGGTGGGAAAACATAAGCTAGGTTGAAGGTCCAAGGTGCTACTAGTGCATCTACTAGAGTCTCCTTGGGATCCCTGGATCTGGACCCGTAACAAGGAACCTTGAAGTTCTGACGAGACGCCATCAGATCCATGTCTGGAATGCCCCATAATTGAGTTATTTGGGCAAAGATTTCCGGGTGGAGTTCCCACTCCCCCGGATGGAATGTCTGACGACTCAGAAAATCCGCTTCCCAATTTTCCACCCCTGGGATGTGGATTGCAGACAAGTGGCAGGAGTGATCCTCCGCCCATTGAATTATCTTGGTCACTTCCTCCATCGCCAGGGAACTCCTTGTTCCCCCCTGATGGTTGATATATGCAACTGTCGTCATGTTGTCTGATTGAAACCTTATGAATTTGGCCTTTGCTAGATGAGGCCAAGCTTTGAGAGCATTGAATATCGCTCTTAGTTCCAGAATGTTTATCGGGAGAAGAGATTCCTCCCGAGACCATAGACCCTGAGCCTTCAGGGGTTCCCAGACCGCGCCCCAGCCCACCAGACTGGCGTCGGTCGTGACAATGACCCACTCTGGTCTGCGGAAGCTCATTCCCTGTGACAGATTGTCCGGGGTCAGCCACCAACGGAGTGAATCTCTGGTCCCTTGATCTACTTGAATCGTCGGAGACAAGTCTGTATAATCCCCATTCCACTGTCTGAGCATGCACAGTTGTAATGGTCTTAGATGAATTCGTGCAAAAGGAACTATGTCCATTGCTGCAACCATCAATCCTATTACTTCCATGCACTGCGCTATGGAAGGACGAAGAACAGAATGAAGAACTTGACAAGAGCTTAGAAGTTTTGATTTTCTGACCTCTGTCAGAAAAATTCTCATTTCTAAGGAGTCTATTATTGTTCCCAAGAAGGGAACTCTTGTCGACGGGGAAAGAGAGCTTTTTTCTATGTTTACTTTCCATCCGTGAGATCTGAGAAAGGCTAGGACGATGTCCGTATGAGCCTTTGCTTTTGACAGAGACGACGCTTGAATCAGGATGTCGTCCAAGTACGGTACTACTGCAATGCCCCTTGGTCTTAGAACCGCTAGAAGGGACCCTAGTACCTTTGTGAAAATTCTCGGAGCAGTGGCTAATCCGAAAGGAAGTGCCACAAACTGGTAATGCTTGTCCAGAAAAGCGAATCTTAGGAACTGATGATGTTCCTTGTGGATAGGAATATGGAGGTACGCATCCTTTAAATCCACCGTGGTCATAAATTGACCTTCCTGGATGGTAGGAAGGATCGTTCGAATGGTTTCCATTTTGAACGATGGAACCCTGAGAAATTTGTTTAGGATCTTGAGATCTAGAATTGGTCTGAACGTTCCCTCTTTTTTGGGAACTATGAACAGGTTGGAGTAGAACCCCATCCCTTGTTCTCTTATTGGAACTGGATGAATTACTCCCATCCTTAACAGGTCTTCTACACAATGTAAGAATGCCTGTCTTTTTATTTGGTTTGAAGATAATTGAGACCTGTGGAACCTTCCCCTTGGGGGTAGTTCCTTGAATTCCAGGAGATAACCTTGAGAAACTATTTCTAGTGCCCAAGGATCCTGAACATCTCTTGCCCAGGCCTGAGCAAAGAGAGAAAGTCTGCCCCCCACCAGATCCGGTCCCGGATCGGGGGCCATCCCTTCATGCTGTTTTGGTAGCAGTGGCGGGCTTCTTGGCCTGCTTACCCTTGTTCCAGCCTTGCATCGATCTCCAGGCTGGTTTGGGTTGAGAAGTATTACCCTCTTGCTTAGAGGATGTAGGAGTAGAGGCTGGTCCGTTTCTGCGAAAGGGACGAAAATTAGGCTTATTTCTAGCCTTAAAAGACCTATCCTGAGGAAGGGCGTGGCCTTTTCCTCCGGTGATGTCTGAAATAATCTCTTTCAAATCAGGACCAAACAGTGTTTTGCCCTTGAAAGGGATGTTAAGCAATTTTGTCTTGGAAGACACATCCGCTGACCAAGACTTTAGCCAGAGCGCTCTGCGCGCCACGATAGCAAACCCTGAATTTTTCGCCGCTAATCTCGCTAATTGCAAAGCGGCATCTAGAATAAAAGAGTTAGCCAATTTAAGTGCATGAACTCTGTCCATAATCTCCTCATACGAAGATTCCTTATCGAGCGACTTTTCTAGTTCTTCGAACCAGAAACACGCTGCCGTAGTGACAGGAACAATGCATGAAATTGGTTGAAGAAGGTAACCTTGCTGAACAAACATTCTTTTAAGCAAACCCTCTAATTTTTTATCCATAGGATCTTTAAAAGCACAACTATCTTCTATGGGAATAGTAGTGCGTTTGTTTAGAGTAGAAACCGCCCCCTCGACCTTAGGGACTGTCTGCCATAAGTCCTTTCTGGGGTCGACTATAGGAAATAATTTCTTAAATATAGGGGGAGGCACAAAAGGTATGCCGGGCCTTTCCCATTCCTTGTTTACTATGTCCGCCACCCGCTTGGGTATAGGAAAAACATCGGGGGGCACCGGAACCTCTAGGAACTTGTCCATCTTACATAATTTCTCTGGAATGACCAAATTGTCACAATCATCCAGAGTAGATAATACCTCCTTAAGCAGTGCGCGGAGATGTTCTAATTTAAATTTAAATGTTACAACATCAGGTTCAGCTTGTTGAGAAATTTTCCCTGAATCTGAAATTTCTCCCTCAGACAAAACCTCCCTCCTGGCCCCTTCAGATTGGTGTGAGGGTATGTCAGAAGCGTTATCATCAGCGTCCTCTTGCTCTTCAGTGTTTAAAACTGAGCAATCGCGCTTTCTTTGATAAGTAGGCATTTTAGATAAAATATTTTTAATAGAATTATCCATAACAGCCGTTAATTGTTGCATAGTAATAAGTATTGGCGCACTAGATGTACTAGGGGCCTCTTGTGTGGGCAAAACTGGTGTAGACACAGAAGGGGGTGATGCAGTACCATGCTTACTCCCCTCATCTGAAGAATCATCTTGGGCACTATTATTATCTGTGGCATCATTGTCCCTACTTTGTTTGGACACCATGTCACAATTATCACATATATTTAAATGGGGAGACACATTGGCATTCATACATATAGAACATCGTTTATCTGATGGTTCAGACATGTTAAACAGGCTTAAACTTGTCAACAAAGCACAAAAAACGTTTTAAAATAAAACCGTTACTGTCACTTTAAATTTTAAACAGGGGGGGGGCGGAGCTAGCCAGCAAGCTGAGAGGAAGCTTTCAGCTTAAGCTCTGAGCAAAAAGCATAAAAATAAGCACTTTTTAAGTTGGTTTTGGCACCAAAAGACCTAATCATCAAGACCTGTCAGCTCCTAAACACTTTTGGGAAGCAGCAGGACAAATTTTGGACGTTTTGGAGCAATTTTCGAGCGGTCCGGTTCCCAGGACCAGGCCGAAACTAGGAAAGTCCATGGATGCGGCCTACCCCGGGCCAGCCATAATGGTAGACGCATGAAGAAGTAGCTCCGGATGTAGTTATAGCAAAACCTGAGTGCTTGCTACAGAAAATGCACAGAGAACGGCACTAAGTGGCATCTTAAGCATTTCCTAATCGCTGCCCGATACTGACAGGCTGCAAAAGAAGCGGAGGAGAAGCAACGCAATGGCGCAATGAGAGGGCGGCCTAGAACTAATTAAGCGAAAAGAAGCCACTCCACAGTTAAGATTAGAGATCTCACAGACGGAGGACATATGGCTAGAGCTCCGGTAAGCTACACCATATCTGAAATTACGCCATGATATAGGGCGAAAGGCACAGAGACACTGGGGAAAAGTATATAGGCTGAAACGCCACGTGGGAAGCTACTTCTAGAAAAGGGGCCAGCAAGCAAAAGGATACTATCAAAATACTCTGGGCTATATATATATAGATGTTTATTGAGAGATTTACTGGAGGAGAAAGAATGCCCCAATGAAGGGAAATAAGGAGAAAACACAGCAGAATGAAGGCATATTAACGTTCACAAGGCATTTAATGTAGCCCACAGGTTCCATATCTTATATAATATAACGAAGGGTGCTCCTTTTTTCTCTTTTTTTTTTTTAGACAACAAAACACAAAAAGCAATAAAAACCCTATTATGTGCTACTGAAAGAAGAAGTGATTACAAACATTAAGAAAAAGGGACTATATATATATACTATAAAGCTTTAACAGCATTCTCTACCTCTCTTGCCTTATTTTTCTAAGCAGATAAGGGGAAAGGGAAAAGACAAAATAAAATCTCATTGGCATAACTTTGCAAAACACAGCATGGCAGCCAGAAGACAAAATAAACCAGCAACTCCACTCAAAACAGTAGCTGTGCAGGATTTCTTTAAACTCTCTAAAGGAGATAAAACCAAAGATAAAGGAGACATACTACCAGAAGAGGAAATGGAGTCTGATGGGGAATCAATAATAGCTGAGGAATCCCATGCCCCAGTCACTAAAGCTGACATTACCAATCTAGTCTCTAAACAGGACATCACTTCAATTTTTGATAAGATGTGGGAGAAAATGGACACACTTCAGACTACTGTAACTAACAGTTTAGCTGAGATTAAGAACGATATCACTAGTCTGGGCACAAGGGTTGAGTCCCTGGAGGAGAAGGAGGAGACCATGGAGGAAGAGATAACAGCAGTCTTGCAACAAATTTCTGAACAAAAACAAGAACTAGCAGAAGTTAATGAAAAATTAGAAGACCTAGAAAATAGGAATAGAAGATGTAATATTCGACTAAAGGGTATTCCGGAATCCATAACAACACCAGATCTAACTTCCTATTTACTACAACTCTTTCAAGCAGTCACAGGATCTTCGGAGGAAGGAAAGTTTCAGATGGAAAGAGCTCATAGAGCTCTGAGAGCTAAACCGAGGGACACGGAACCTCCAAGGGATGTGATCACCAAACTACTGAGATTTCCTGAAAAAGAGGAGATCATGCTGGCGGCGAGGAAAAACCCCACCTTCAAGTTCAAAGGGACTGTTGTACAACTATATCAGGATTTATGTATCAAGACACTACAAAAAAGGTCTTCCCTTCGTCCTCTAACACAGCTATTGCGGAAGAACCAGATCATATACAGATGGGGATTCCCCTTTGTCCTCCATATACACCATGAAGGGAAAACAATTACGCTCAAAGATAAACAAGATATTCCAGGGATCTGTCAGATACTTAAACTAGAGTGCCCAGAGGATCCAGATAATCAACAGGATAACAACAGAAGACCCCCTCGACAACAGAGAGGAATCCAACAAACTGAGAGATGGACAAAAGTTCCCAAAAGAAAACAAAGACCTTGAAGGACTAACCAGAGACAAAAATGAGACAGTATTTATGTAGACTTTTGTGCTTCTAAACCTTCTCCTACAATAGGGAGGAGAGTACATAATCTGGGGGCATAATGTTTACGATTCACTGTAAGCCTATGATGGTAAATAGGTGACACAGGTGTGAGCCCCCTGATGTGGGGTAGGATCCAGTTTATGCAATGTGAATTGTTTGAAATTCTTTGACATCAGTTGATTAGGTTAATTACAATAGATAAAAGATGAATAGGTATTAAATCAAATCTGCTATATCTAATGTTATACAGTTTATAACCAGGGCTAGATAAGCCAGTTCGCTTAGTTTCTAGAGCACTCATGTTTTAATATGTATAGGGTGCAATCCAGCAGTTTTTGTTAACATAACTACATATCCAACTAAAGTGAAATGTTCGGGTGGAAATTAAAACACCAGACAAATATTAATGTTGTATATATGATTGTGACTATGTTTAAAATTGGGTTATTTTTTTTTATTTCAAGTTCCGTTGAGCAGTATAATGAAAAATTTTCTCTCCAGAAAACTGAAAATCAGAATAACAAAAACAGAAGTGAGGATGAGGAGGACGTACTATTCAGGTATAGGGGGATGAGGAGGGGGGACACTACATATGGCAGCTAAGTTACATATCATATCCCACAATGTACGGGGTCTAAACACAGACACAAAAAGGAAAACAGCGATCACACAATACTTAAACTTGGGGGCCAAAATCATATTCCTCCAGGAGACACATTTCGTCCAACAACAAATCCCTAGACACTGGTCAAAACATTTTCAGCAACATTTTCATGCCACCGCTGATAGCAAAAAAAGGGGGGTGTCTATCCTCATACACAACTCACTCCAATTCACTAAGGAAGAGATCATAAAGGACAAGGAGGGAAGGTATATTATAGTAAGGGGTAATTTACAGGGAGCACAGGTCACACTGTGCAACTTATACGCTCCTAACGAACAACAACATACCTTTTTTACAAATCTATCCCACATCCTGACCCAATGGTCGCAAACAAAAATTATTTTAGCAGGTGACTTTAATATAAACTTAAGTACAACTAGGAAGGACACTTCATCCAAAATTTCTAGCAAACAATTAAGACTAAACTCTATCTCTAAATCCATTAGAGACACACTAGAGAGCCACAATATTTTGGATACATGGACAACACTATATGGCCAGACCTCGGACCATACATATTACTCACCTGCACACAAATTATACACTAAACTGGACTATATTTACATTAGCCAAATTCTGCTACCCAACCTAACATTTTCTAAAATTCACGCCTCAGTATGGTCTGACCATTCTATTATACAAATACAACTAGACGGCATAATAAATGTAAACAGACAGAGATCATGGACGTATGATCCAGTGCTCTTAAAACAGCCAAACATACAATCTACAATTCTCGGACACCTTAAAGAGTACTGGAGTATAAACACTAATTCTCTAAGCAGTCCGAGCATTATATGGGCAGCCCATAAGCCATTCATTAGAGGCATGTTGATCAAAGAAAAAGCAAAACACCTGAAAAAGATTAGAAGTACGGTAGACACCCTACAGCGAGACATTGAGGACTTAGAGAGAACACATAGATCCACCAAGACCCAAGCAATTTTAGAACAATTAACACAAAAAAGGAAAGACCTGAATAAAATCTTAAATGATAATTCCCTTAGAGCACTACATAAACTGAAAACATTTTATTTTCTACACGCAAATAAGCCTGACAGATATCTAGCCCACAAGCTGAGGGAAAGGACAAAAACTATGTCTATCCGACAAATACAAAAAACAGACGGGACAGTAACATCAAACCCACAAGAAATTACAGATTGCTTCGCACATTATTATGAGACGCTCTATAATGGGCATACAGCACAACATACCACCCAAACAGAACTTATCAAGTCCCAACTTTTAGAGAAAGCAGATATGCCCAAATTAGATAAAGAAGGGGTAGAGGCGTTGGAGGCAGAGATTACAATGCAGGAAATAAGTCTAGCAATAAAAGACCTCAAAAATGGCAAAGCGCCCGGACCAGACGGGTTTTCGGGAGAATACTACAAATTTTACAAAACAAATCTGTTACCACATATACATAAATTTTGTAATGATATTTTGGGGGGGGCCCAGATCCCACCAGACCTACTAAGAGCTAAGATAGTAGTAATCCCGAAACCAGGAAAAAACCCTAAACTACCCCAAAATTATAGGCCAATTTCGTTAATTAACCAAGATGTGAAAATTTTCACAAAAATCTTAGCGAATAGACTAAAGCTATATCTCCCCTCACTGATTCACCCCGACCAAGTCGGTTTCATTAAGGATAGGGAAGCCCCTGACAATGTACGACGTACTATAGCCCTGGTGGAGTATTTGGAGAAAACGGAAACGCCTTCTCTGCTCCTTTCACTGGACGCGGAGAAGGCGTTTGATAGGGTGGACTGGTTATACATGCTAGACATTCTAAAACATGTGGGATTCGGAGACAAATTCATTAAGGCAATAAAGAGTCTATATTCAGCACCTACAGCCACGATAAGAGCAGCAGGGTATCAATCAAGGCCCATTAATATATTAAATGGCACACGACAGGGATGTCCGTTGTCACCCCTTTTGTTTGCCCTTTGCGTGGAGCCTTTAGCAGCTTGCATTAGGACCAACACAGATATTAAGGGAATCCAACTAGAAAAGGGGGAACACAAATTAACTTTATTTGCGGACGATATTTTACTTACGCTCACAAAACCTTTGAGGTCCCTCCCTAATCTGTATCAATTAATAGATGAATTCTCCAGGGTCTCGGGGTTCAAAATTAACTCAGACAAATGTGAGGCTCTCCCATTGTCAATACCGACACATACACAAAAATTAATAGAAGCCAATTTCGACTTTAAATGGGCTAAAAACGCAATTAAATACCTGGGGGTACAAATTACATCCTCACCGGAAACCTTATACAAAGCAAATTATCCTCCTCTCTTTAAAACTATAAGAAACGATATAAGAAAGTGGCGGAAGGGCAGTTTTTCATGGTACGGTAGACTAGTGGCAGTAAAGATGAATGTGCTTCCTAGATTACTATATCTGTTTAGAGCTCTACCTATCAAAGTCCAGCAAAAGGATCTGGAAGATTTGCAGTCAGAAATAATTAGATTTATAAGAGGCAATAAAGCGGCCAGAATTGCTGCACACATACTCAAACAGCATAAACACTTAGGAGGCATAGGTGTGCCCAATTTGGTGGACTATTATCAGGCAGCCAGATTAGCACAGACTACATTAATAGTTAAGGGCTGCAGAGGTCTTACATGGCCTGGCATCGAAGCAGACATAGGAGGCTATAGTAACCCAATAGACATTATATGGAACCTCAATACGCAAACACAGAAGTCACAGCAAAAACTGAAGATCACAGAGGAAACTAAGCAGCTATGGCATCAATTGACTAAAACACTGAAACTCATTCCACAGCAATCCACGACAATACCACTTAGAGCACTGATACACATAGATTTTCAGAGACAAGTAGCCAAATGGGAGAATAAGGGACTCTACAGAGTAGCGGACGTCTTAGATAAAGGAAAAGTGATGACATATACACAGATAAAAGAAAAAATACACCCAGTCACTTTACCATGGTTTTTATATCTCCAGGTATCCAGTGCAATCAATAAATATAGGCAAGGCCATATACCCGCTACACTCACTACCCTAGAACAGCTTACAAAATCATCAGATAGGGGAAAAAAAGTAATATCGCAGCTATATTTAGCGCTGCAGGAAGCCAAAAACAAAACAAAACCGAAGTTACATGAGAACTGGGAAATAGACTTAGAAGCTCGGTACGAGAAAGAGGAATGGCGGAATATTTATGCTAGTATCAGTAAGGGATTAATAGGAGCAGACCTCATAGAGAACGCACTTAAGACTTCATATCGATGGTATCTCACACCTTTGAAATCGTCACATTACACTCCTCAGGACAGCAGATCATGTTACAGGGGATGTTCAGAGATTGGATCCTATATCCATATGTGGTGGGATTGTCCAAAAATAAAACCTACATGGCATAAACTTGAAAACCTCCTCATAAAAATGTTAGGAGATACATTTAAGCTAACAGCATCACAGGCTTTACTACATGTTCCACAGGAATCGTTAAATTCGGCGGTTAATACACTGATCAACATTTTATGTACAGCCACAAGACTATGTATAGCCAGGTACTGGAAGGTAGGAGCGCCTGGATGGTCAGAAGTAATAGATAAAATAGAAGGCATTTATGCAATGTCTGAGTCAGCAGCATGGATACAGAGCAAGATGGGGCACTTTCAGAATATTTGGGTACATTGGATAATGAATAAACACGGAGCTCGTAGGATCACTGATCTGGGTCAGGAGGGAACACAGAATGCTTAAGGGAATAAAAGCTTAGGGCCGTAATACTCCTCATCCATCAGATAAACAGTTAGTGTGAGAGAATAATCAGTGGTAACAAATACCGAAATCAAAAAGGAAAAATATAGATAATAAAGTAAGAGACATTATTGACTGCTCAACGGGAAGAATTAATGTTTTAATTTTGTTAAACATTTGGTTTGTTGTTAAAGTTAGAGGGGAGGGGGGGAGGGGAGGGGATAGTTATACAAAAATAAAGGATGTTTACACCGTAAAGCATAGATTGACCATTGTTAAACTCTAAAATGCTATTGTCATGATTGATATGTTGTTATACGTACCAATAAAAAATATTTCAACCTAAATTTTAAACAGAACACACTTTATTACTGAAAATGCGAAAAAGTATGAAGCAATTGTTCAAAATTCACCAAAATTTCACCACAGTGTCTTAAAGCCTTAAAAGTATTGCACACCAAATTTGGAAGCTTTAACCCTTAAAATAACGGAACCGGAGCCGTTTTTACATTTAACCCCTATACAGTCCCAGGAATCTGCTTTGCTGAGACCCAACCAAGCCCAGAGGGGAATACGATACCAAATGACGCCTTCTATAAGCTTTTTCAGTGGATCCTAGCTCCTCACACATGCATCTGCATGCCTTGCCTTCCAAAAACAACTGCGCATTAGTGGCGCGAAAATGAGGCTCTGCCTATGACTAGAGAAGGCCCCCATCTGAAAAAGGTGTCCATACAGTGCCTGCCGTTTTTTAACAACAATCCCCAAGATTATAATAACTATAAAGCGCTATAATCTGTCAAATATGCTTAGCAAGTAATCGTTTTAGCCCAGAAAAATGTCTACCAGTTTTTTAAGCCCCTATAAAGCCTTTATTCTTTTACTTAATCTAAGAAAATGGCTTACCGGTCCCCATAGGGAAAATGACAGCCTTCCAGCATTACCAAGTCGTGTTAGAAATGTGGCCATCATACCTCAGGCAGAAAAGTCTGCCAACTGCTTCCCCCAACTGAAGTTACTTCATCTCAACAGTCCTGTGTGGAAACAGCAATCGATTTTAGTAACGTCTGCTAAAATCATCTTCCTCTCACAAACAGAAATCTTCTTCTCTTTTCTGTTTCAGAGTAAATAGTACATACCAGCACTATTTTAAAATAACAAACACTTGATTGAAGAATAAAACTACATTTAAACACCAAAAAACTCTTAGCCATCTCCGTGGAGATGTTGCCTGTGCAACGGCAAAGAGAATGACTGGGGTAGGCGGAGCCTAGGAGGGATCATATGACCAGCTTTGCTGGGCTCTTTGCCATTTCCTGTTGGGGAAGAGAATATCCCACAAGTAAGGATGACGCCGTGGACCGGACACACCTATGTTGGAGAAAAGGGTCTGGTTCGTGTGTAAGAACGTCAAATCTATTATTATGTGCATAGCCGTCAAATCTATTATTATGTACAGTATATGGCCATTATGAGTGGAATCATTCTAAAAACTAACATGCTTAAATTCCTTTTCTTTATGGAAATTGGATCCTCTCCCTCCATAATAATCTGTTTTGTCCCTATTCCAACCATGATTGTTATATCTATTATGCCTATACTGATGATGATTACCACAGGGTGATTTATAGACCCCTTTGTTATATCCATAGTTCTGATGATTCTGGTTTCTTACATAAGGTATCTGTTGCTCCTTTACCTGTATGGGGTATTTGGGATAGACATTACCATTATCAAGATTTTTACTATTAAGACGTGTACCCTGATTATTAGGAGTGTTCTTATTAGGTGTATTATTGTTAACATAAATACTCTCATTTTCATTCTCCAATATCGGAGTTTTGATGATAAATTTTGTGATTTTTCTTTTCTTTAAAAGTATATACTTTATCATCTTTGAAATCCGTTAGATCTCTATTGAGTTTAGATATTTTTTTTTGTTTGTAATTCCTTCTCAAGGTTATTAATCCTTAGTTGTTTTATTGTTATTTCTAGTAACCCAATCCTCCACAGACTTATAAGGTTGAACTTTGGATATAACATCATCAATCTCAATTTTTAATTTTCGTAATTTGTATTCATGATATTTAATTAAGATTTTAATTAATTTAATAGAACACTCATGCAGAGCACTTTCCCATTCAGATGTGTATTCCTCTTCCTCCAAATCAAAGGAGGGATTTTTGAATAACCTGAGTCCCCGTGGGACAACATTATGTAAAATGTAATTATCTAATAGGATTAGGTTTTGCCAGTCCCTTGTATCCTGTTGTAAAAGTTTTTCTAGTTTCCTAAATAAATCATTAGGATCAGAATTAGATGCAACAGTGTCTGAATCAATATTAAGTAAATTAAAAGCTCTGTGTCTATTTTCTCTTGCTGAATTGTTGCCAAAGTTATTATTTGAATTTTCAGCCATATTAATGCACAAGTAGAAAAACAGGTATAAAAATTAAATTAAAAAAAATGTAAACAATAAAATACAAACGTAAATCAGCGGATCTCCCCAACAAATGTATATATAAAAACAAACAGATAAACAGTTTGTACAATAAGTTAAAAATAAGCAGTTAGTATAAATAACTCAATATAAGTGAGTTTCCTAAACAAGGCCTGTTGGGGTACTTGAGGACTGTGGTTGAGAAACACTGCTTTACATCACATGCCTACAGTGTACAGATTCCCGGCACACAAAGAGGAAGGTGTGTCACTACTCTGAGATCCTGATTGGCCATACGGAACACGGTCCGGCTCGAGGATTAGCTGCTGCCTTTGTCTGTCTTCTGGGCTACGCTGAGGTCCCAGTCTGCTTTTTCAGGCACGCCACAGTGCCGCTTTGTTTGTGAGTATTAGTTCTCACCCTCCCCACATTTCATCTGGGTATTAGCGTTATTACCCTATTGGCGCCTTCTTTTCTCCCACCACAGATTCCTTCACCGTCGACACACGTAACGGAAGAGCTACCTACCATTGGACGATTTGGACAGACCTCCACCACCATTGTCCTGGGCGCACCTCCGTCAAGAATTGGTTTTCTCTGACTTTCATTTATAAAATTGGATGTTTACATCCCAGAGGTTTAAATGTTGACTTTGACTTAGCAGCTTATATGTAGATGTACATTGAAATATATAGCTGATATATTGTCATTTGTGTATTTACAGGTGCATTTGTATTTTGTATGTTGAATTATTTATTTATTTATTTGTATTTTTATAGTCATCTGTTTGGGCTAACAATGTTTTAATTTATATATTAAGAGTAAACATGTTTTTTTCTTTTAGCAAGATTGATAAAGCTATTGTATGTGGCTGCTATATCAATTATTGACCAGCAGAGAGCGCTGTTTCACTTAGTATAGATTCCAAACGAAAGTAGTGGGATTTATCCATCTTCATCAAATACCCTTGAAAAAGTCCGGCCAGGATCCGGATAAAACGCGTAGGGATACAGTTGTTTGTGACCTGTTACTGTTTGAATTGAGGATTACCCGCTTGTTGGGGGACGCTTCAGGTAACAGTCTTGATGTCAGACGCCGCTGGTTTTGAGGCTGGCGTTCCAATTAGACTCTGGATGTCGGGCTGTTAGCGGGACTCAATGAACAGATGCACATTTCAACTAGGACATTTGATCTTATATGGATGCCGAATGTTCTTTGTTTTAACGTAAGTGCTTATGTGTTATTGCACTTGTTTTATATAATAAATTTATTAAGGCGTTTTTGCGCTTTTCTTACAATTTCTTCTTAGCTCCTTGTGTCCTTTGGTTTTTGGAAATACCATTGAAAGAAAGCAGCATCGGCTTATACTCAGACATCTTCATCTGGATATCGATAAAAAGACACTTTTTACCTTTACCTGTACCCTTTGCCTGGACTTTTTGTGCCATCACACTGGACTGGGTTTTATTCAATAGAAAGTATTCATCTATTGAAACCATTTACAATTAAGGAAAAGTATAATGTATATTCTGTTTTTCCTTTAATCCTGGTTTTATACTGAGTCACTTATATTGAGTTATTTATACTAACTGCTTATTTTTAACTTATTGTACAAACTGTTTATCTGTTTATTTTTATATATATGTTGTTGGGGAGATCTGTTAGTGAATTAGCACTGATTTACATTTGTATTTTACTGTTCTACAGAAGCGAAGGGTGGTGTGAGTGCTAGTCAGAGAAAAGGTTTTTTGCTTAAATCCCTATGTGGTCTGATAAAATCTCCAATTACAGACTGTTAGACAAAGAGGTGAGAAATGGTGTGGGATAAGCGCTCAAGCAAAAAAGAGCCAACCAGATTATTATATAGATAAAATGAAATAACAAGAGGACCCAATGATACTAAAAAAGAATTTATATAACAATTTAGATGAATGACTTGTTAACACATACAAAATATGTTAGTATATACACAATTACAAAAGATGCCGGCATCAAAAACAGTAAAACATACTGATCATATTAAAAAACAGGAAAAAACGGCCGATATAAAATTTATAAAAAATTCTCTGATTGTACTGTAAAAATATATATGAACAAACTTGATAAAGGTAAAAGGCTCTTAGCACAGTAAACTTAACTCGGCTAAATGTTACCAGTGTTTTGATTAAACAATGAGATGTTTGGTCACAGTATTAAGTGGAGGCGTCTGATCTGTTCAGCCGTGAGGAGTAACTGTGAGTGATGGATCGTGAGGTGTGACGTCACGTCACCTGACTATTCTATTTCCTCCAATCTCTGTAGTATGTTTAGACACAGCGACTTTTAAAAATGTATCCAATTTTCTAGTTGTATCAAAGTGTAGTTGATTATGTAATAGTTAGTAGTAATACTTGCGAATGTCCAGTGTCCAATAATCTGTCCAGATTTTTTAGCAGGTTTGTTTTATCAGCAGCTCTGGATCCTATGAAATGTTAATCCGTCTTGTTTTATATCCGTTCTGGAACGTGAAACTTGTCTTTTTGAAGAAGCTCCTAAGCACTTAGTTGGTATCCCCACTTTTTGTGTTTAATAGTGCTATAGTGGGAGCAAAAAAGAAACAAAGGGGCACACAGGAATTATTCATACATCGATCTCAGTGTTGAATCAAGGAGATAGAAATGAACCTGTTTTTTGTGCCAATAGAACAATTCAGCAGTTCAATAGCCTTAGTGGATAATTGGTTACACACTGCGTTTCGGCAGTGTTAGCTGCCTTTATCAAGATGCATCTTGATAAAGGCAGCTAACACTGCCGAAACGTGTAGATTTGCTTACTCCTGTTATTTGAGAATTTATTATTGATAGTGTTACAATCCACAGGTTCATCTCTATCTCTATGATAAATATAGAGAGAAGACATATGAATAATTCCTGTGTGTAACCAATTATCCACTAAGGCTATTGAACTGCTGAATTGTTCTATTGGCACAAAAAACAGGTTCATTTCTATCTCCTTGATTCAACACTGAGATCGATGTATGAATAATTCCTGTGTGCCCCTTTGTTTCTTTTTTGCTCCCACTATAGCACTATTAAACACAAAAAGTGGGGATACCAACTAAGTGCTTAGGAGCTTCTTCAAAAAGACAAGTTTCACGTTCCAGAACGGATATAAAACAAGACGGATTAACATTTCATAGGATCCAGAGCTGCTGATAAAACAAACCTGCTAAAAAATCTGGACAGATTATTGGACACTGGACATTCGCAAGTATTGCTACTAACTATTACATAATCAACTACACTTTGATACAACTAGAAAATTGGATACATTTTTAAAAGTCGCTGTGTCTAAACATACTACAGAGATTGGAGGAAATAGAATAGTCAGGTGACGTGACGTCACACCTCACGATCCATCACTCACAGTTACTCCTCACGGCTGAACAGATCAGATGCCTCCACCTAATACTGTGACCAAACATCTCATTGTTTAATCAAAACACTGGTAACATTTAGCCGAGTTAAGTTTACTGTGCTAAGAGCCTTTTACCTTTATCAAGTTTGTTCATATATATTTTTACGGTACAATCAGAGAATTTTTTATAAATTTTATATCGGCCGTTTTTTCCTGTTTTTTAATATGATCAGTATGTTTTACTGTTTTTGATGCCGGCATCTTTTGTAATTGTGTATATACTAACATATTTTGTATGTGTTAACAAGTCATTCATCTAAATTGTTATATAAATTCTTTTTTAGTATCATTGGGTCCTCTTGTTATTTCATTTTATCTATATAATAATCTGGTTGGCTCTTTTTTGCTTGAGCGCTTATCCCACACCATTTCTCACCTCTTTGTTCTACAGAAGCACCATTTTTGAAGGCCCAAGAAGAAGAAACAGCCCTTGTGAAATGATTTTCTCAGGAGACTGCTGTCCAGCAGTCTCATGCCAAGCGAATAACACTCCTCAACCAAAAAGAAACAGAAGTAGCCATAGCTTTCTAACCCTTGCGCTCCCCAGAAAAAACAACAAATAAAAGAAGACTGGCGAAAATCCTTAGTCGCCTGCAAATAAAACTAACGCACGCACCACATCCAGGTTGTGCAACAAACGCTCCTTATGAGAAGAAGAATTAGGACACAAGGAAGTAACAACAATCTCTTAATAAATATTCTTATCCGAAACCACCTTGGGAAGGAAACCTAAGGCAGTACGCAGTACTACCTTATCAGAATGAAAAAAAGGAAAGGAGATTGACACTGCAACGCTGAAAGCTCCGAAACTCTTCGAGCCGAAGAAATAGCAACCAAAAACAAAACTTTCCAGGATAACATCTTACTATCCAAAGAATGCATAGGCTCAAACGGAGCCTGTTGAAGAACTCTAAGAACCAAATTAAGACTCCAAGGAGGAGTAGCAAACTTGAACATAGGCCGGATTCTAACCAGGGCCTAACAAAAAGACTGAACATCTGGCACATCTGTCAGACGCTTGTGTAACAAAATAGATAAAGCAGAAATTTGACCCTTCAAGGTACTAGCAGATAAACCCTTCTCCAGACCCTCCTGGAGAAAAGACAAAATCCTAGGAGTCCTAACTCTACTCCAAGAGTAGCCTCTGGATTCACACCAATACAGATATTTACGCCATATCTTATGGTAAATCTTTCTAGTCACAGGCTTACGCGCCTGAATCATAGTTTCAATAACCAACTTAGAAAAACCACGCTTAGATAATATCAAGCGTTCAATCTCCAAGTAGTCAGCTTCAGAGAAACAAGATTTGGATGAAGGAAGGGCCCCTGAAGAAGAAGGTCCTTCCTTAATGGAAGACTCCAAGGTGGAAATGACGACATCTCCACCGGATCCGCATACCAGATCCTGCGAGGCCATGCCGGAGCAATGAGAATCACTGATGCCCTCTCCTGCCTGATTCAAGCAATGACCCGTGGAAGGAGAGCGAACAGAGGGAAAACATACGCTAGACTGAAATCCCAAGGAACTGCCAGAGCATCTATCAGTACAGCCTGAGGGTCCCTTGACCTCGACCCGTACCTCGGAAGCTTGACATTCTGACGAGATGCCATGAGATCCAACTCCAGCTGACCCCACTTGAGGATCAAGTTGGAAAAAACCTCCAGATGAAGTTCCCCCTCCCCCGGAGAAAAGTCTGTCTGCTCAGAAAATCTGCTTCCCAATTCTCCGCCCCTGGAATGTGGATCGCAGACAGACAACAACTGTGGGTCTCTGCCCACTGAATAATCCTGGCAACCTCTGTCATGGCCAAAGAACTCTGAGTTCCTCCCTGATGATTGATGTAAGCCACTGACGTTATATTGTCCGACTGAAACCTGATAAACTGGGTTGAAGCTAACTGAGGCCAAGTCAAAAGAGCATTGAAGATTGCCTTCAGCTCTAGGATATTTATTCCTCCCGAGTCCATAAACCCTGAGCCCTTAAAGAGCCCCAGACAGATCCCCATCCCAGCAGACTGGCATCCGTGCTCACAATCACCCAGGTAGGTCTGCGAAAGCAGGTTCCCTGGGAGAGAATATCCTGAGACAACCACCACGGAAGAGAATCTCTTGTCTCCTCATCTAAAACAATCCTTGGAGACAGATCCGCATAATCCCCGTTCCATTGTCTGATTATGCATAACTGCAGAGGCCTGAGATGAAACCGAGCAATCGGAATGATGTCCATGACTGACACCATTAGACCAATAACCTCCATACACTGAGCCACTGATGGCCGAGGAGAGGACTGGAGAGCAAGACATGAGTTGAAGATCTTTGTTCTTCTTGCTTCTGTCAGAAAAATCTTAATTTCTAGGGAATCTATAATGGTTCCCAAAAATACCACCCTTGTAGCAGAAATCAAGGAACTTTTTCCTAAATTCACCTTCCAACTGCAGGAGCGCAGAAAAGACAACAACAACTCTGTGTGGGAGTTTGCTTGTTGAAAAGATGGGGCCTGAACCAGAATGTCGTCCAGATAAGACGCCACTGCAACACCCCGCAACCAACTGCCAACAACGCTCCCAGAACCTTTCAGAAAATTCTGGGAGCTGTTGCAAGATCAAATGGAAGAGCCACAAACTGAAAATGTTTGTCTAGAAATGCAAATCTCAGAAACCTATGAAGGTCTCTGTGGATGGGAATATGCAGATACTCATCCTTTAAATCCCCTGTGGTCATGAACTGACCCTCCTGAACCAAAGGAAGAATATAATGAATAGTTTCCATCTTGAAAGATGGAACTCTGAGAAACTTGTTTACGCTCTTGAGATCTAAAATAGGTCTGAAAGTTCCCTCTTTTTGGGAACGACGAACAGATTGGAATAGAATCCCAGATCCTGCTCCTGAACCGGAACAGGAACTATCTCTCCCATGTCGGAAAGATCCTGAACACAACGTAAGAATGCCTCTCTTTTTATCTGGTCTACAGATAACCTGGAGAGAAGAAACCTGCCCCTGGGAGGAAAAGTCTTGAACTCTAACTGGTATCCCTGGGACACAAAAATGTCTACCGCCCAGGGATCCGGAACATCCCGAACCCAAACTTCAGCGAAAAAAGAAAGTCTGCCGACCACAAGATCCACTCCCGGATCGGGGGCAGACCCTTTCATGCTGACTTTGAGTCAGCAACGGGCTTCTTAGATTGCTTCCCCTTGCTCCAGGACTGATTGGACTTCCAAGAGGGCTTAGACTGTTCCTGCTTGGAGGAGGAAGAGAAAGATTTACCAGAGAAGTTACGAAAGGAACGAAAATTACTCTGACGACCCTTCTGTTTATTTCTCTTATCCTGAGGGAGAGAATGCCCCTTCCCTCTAGTAATATAAGAAATAATCTCAGCTAAACCCGGCCCAAACAAGGTCTTACCCTTGTAAGGAATGGACTAAAATCCGCAATAAAGGAATTTGCCAACTTCAGAGCCTTGATCCTATCCTGAATCTCCTCCACAGAAGTATCTTGCTGAAGAGAATCAGACAATGCATCAAACTAGTGACGGTAGCAATACACACTGCAGGCTGCCATTGTAACCCCTGGTGAACATACATCCTTTTAAGCAATGCCTCCAACTTCTTATAAATAGGATCCTTAAAGGAACAGGTGTCCTCAATAAGAATGGTGGTTCTCTTAGCCAAGGTGGAAATTGCTCCCTCCACCTTGGGAACCATCTGCCAAGATTCCTTGATAGAATCAGCAACTGGAAACATCTTCTTAAAAATTGGAGAAGGGGAAAAAGGAATCCCAGGCTTCTCCCACTCCCATGTAATAATCTCTGAAACACGATCTCGAACAGGAAACACTTCCACCGCGGAAGGAACATCAAAAAACTTAATAAGCTTACTAGACTTCTTAGGAGTAACTATGACCGTCGCATCAGAGTCATCCAAGGTAGCCAAAACCTTATTGGAGTAACAAACGGAGGTGCTCAAGCTTAAACCTGAAGGAATCAACCTCAGAATCAGAAGAAGGAATTACACTGTCTGAAATTTCACCCTCAGACACCACAGAAGTATCTTCCTCCTCAGACCTATGGGAAGAAACATTTGACATAATATCTGCAACAGTCAAAAACCTTATACTTCCTTTTGCGCTTCCCCTGCAACACAGGAAAAGTGGCCAAAGCCTCAGATACTGCTGAAGATATATGGGTAGCCATATCCTGTAAAGTAAAAACAACCTGAGACAAAACGCAGGGCACTGCATGAGAAGAGGATAAGGATTGGGATGATTGGGGAGAAAGCTGTGGTATAGCTTGAACAGGAGACCCCTGAACAACATCCACCTTAGACAATGAAGGCTCTGAATCAAAAAGCCTATCCCTGTAATGCAATGTTCTGTCAATACATGAGGAACAAAAAGGGATAGGTGGCTCCACATTTGCATCTAAACATAAAATGCAAGTAACAGCTTGCAGGTCCTCTTGGTCTATCTTCCACAATGAATAATATAAACAAAAAAATAATTTATTCAAATAAATGCTGCAGAAAAAATAACCCCAACATAAAACGTTACTATCTCTTTAAGAAAGTAACGTTAACATAAAGCGCACACTGCACACAAGCAGGAATATTATCCAAAAGAAATTAACCCAATAAGTGCCAAACTTTCTGTTCACATACCAGAAATAAAAATAGCACTTACCTCCATAACAATCTGCCCGGCAGCAGGGCAGCTCACAAGGTTTTAAAGGCATTATCCCTCACATGGACCTGTGGAAACAAAAAAGACTGAGTAAACCTACTCAGGCTTTTAAAGAAGGGCAGCACAAACTACTTGTGAGGCACAGTGGGGATTATACCCCACAAGTTCCCAAATGCTTAAAAGCCACCACTGCTCTACTAAAGAGACTGACATGGACTACGGCTAAACCCCAAAAGATCAGGGCAAACCTGCCCTGCTAAAAAAATAAACTCTTGATTGAAGAATCAGACACCTAACTTTATCCCTCCTTGCAACTTATACAAGCAAAGAGAATGACTGGGGGTTGTGAGTAGGGGAGTGTTATTTAACAGCTTTGCTGTGGTGCTCTTTGCCTCCTCCTGCTGGTCAGGAGTGATATTCCCAACAGTAATTATGATGATCAGTGGACTCACTGTGTCATTAGAAAGAAAATTGACAGAACCCAAAATGTATTGGGATGACGGATTCTCTCAGAAACCAAAATCTCCCAGCACCGAAGGGACCTCCAAACTGTCCCTCAGCCTGCGAGGCTGACATCTGTAAAATCCAAAGGAGGACTCAGAAAGGCACATCCCTTGAGCCAGAGGTCCTGATGGATCCACCCAGAGAGAATCTCTCAAATGGTTGATAGGATGATCCACTTAAGATAGGACCAAATGATCGCCGGATCAGACATAGCTGTGGAATAAAATCCTTAACCCTGAACTGCTGAAGGAAGATCCCATATAGGAAAGCCTATCCTATCCTCTGGGGAAAAGATAGATTAGGATCCATCTGTCCTATCAAGTACCAGACCTGAAAACCCAGCAAGAGTTTTGAACAAAAACAGTTGCATTATATTAACGGAAATTCTACCCCCTAAAAAAGAGATAGAATACTGCACACATATACATAAAATATATAAGTACGATTTTACTCATACTAGAGACATAAGATCCCTTAAGAAAATAGTATTGAAAACAATATAAAATAGAAGCTGAAAACAGGCAGAACTTTAAAAACTCCTCATATCAGGGGAAAGCGCGTACGTAGTCCCCCACTACCCTTCATTGTGCAGTCAAACTTCCCACATGTGGGGAAACGCAGAGGTCAGTGTGCTCGCAGAGTAAAGAACCAACCCTGCTCTGAGAGAGCCACCTTAGTGATCATTGCTAAGACTTCCCTGTCAGCAAGTATCTCAGGAGAATATCTAATATTGTCCACATACACAAAGTATATTAAAGGGACATTAAATCCAAAATATTTATTTCAATATTAAGAGAATACAATTTTTAAAAAGTTTCCAATTTACTTCTATTATCAAATTTGCTTTCTTCTCATGATATTCTTTGTTGAAGATACCTAGGTAGGTAGCATGCACTCTCCTGAAACACTACATGACAGGAAATTGTGCTGCCATTTAGTGCTCCTGCTAATGTATAACATTGTTGCAAAACTGCTGCCATATAGTGTTGCAGACACATGCACACTTATGAGCTTACATCCTTGCTTTTTAACAAAGGATAACAAGAAAACTAAGAAAATGTGATAACATAAGTAAATTGGAAAGTTGTTTAGAATTGTGTGCTCTATCTGAATAATGAAATTGTGTGCTCTATTTGAATAATGAAAGAAAATGTTTGTGTTTTATGTCCCTTTAAGAAGACAATAATCCATAAGTCTTCTCATAACGCGGGAGATAGTTGAAAACCTTAGAAAAGGATATTCATGCAACATAAAAATAATTGAATGAACAACAGTAGGCCTACCACACCTTGTGTTACCAGGCAGACTTCCATCCAAGTACTGACCAGTCTCGCCCTGTTTAACTTCCGAGACCACACAGGATCGGGTGCTATCAGGGCAGTGTGGCGATAGGCTACAATTAAAATCTCTGAGGAATCCAAATCTCAACCAAAAATCTCTTAAAATAAGAGACAAAGAATAAAGAATAAACTTTAATATGCTAAAATATGATTGTGAACCTGAGACGTAATTATGAATATCTCCATAGGAGTAAAAACACTGACAGAGTTACTATATTTACCCTGAGAGCATTAGAAAGGTACATAACCTTAAACATGTTCTATAGAGAAGAGAAAGGAAACATCTATATTAGAAGAATAAAGGCATTGAGAGAGGTCTTAATCTTACAATAACAGAATTAGTATTTATCTAGTCAGATAAAAAATAATTAAACACATCCTTAGAGAGATGTAGTAACAGATATAATGGAGATTACCATTAATAGCCACTAGATGGCAACAAACACCAGGAATAAAACAAAAATTCTGTTTTAAATAAAAAGCACAAATTGTAAGTTTTGGGGGAAAAAAAACATTTGTACACAAACTTTATCTATAAAGGACTGCATCATGCAGTATATCCCCCATAACAGCAAAAGTTCCCTAGCAAGAGAACTAACTCAACGAAATAAGAACTAAGGCAAAACATACAGCCTTAGCCTCAGATAGTTCTGGACAGAGGGGCAAAGATACTCATCCTGAGAGAGGTCAGAGCTACCGCACTGTCCCAAGAACCTCCAGAGAAGCGTCTCTAGCCTCCTAGCAAGGTTATGGAGCAGACAATCTGAACCTCTCATGCAGCAACTCTGAACGGTCCCCATGGACCCGCCCCTAATAGCGGCCTCAATAGGGCAAAAAAAATTACCTGAAGGCCTCAGCATTATAGGAGTGTTTAGGGGCAGAGATCCCGCCAACAAAAGATCCTGCAGAGGGAAAGTTAACCCCCACCATACCGGATATCTTAAACTCTCCATGCTAAAACAAGCGTCTTAAGAAAATAGAAAGAAGTCGCTGTATAGAGTATCTACAAATGCTGTGATACCTAAATATCCAGCTCAAGGGGGCGCTAGAGTAAAAAATTACACAAAATATGTGAGCTTATCAATGCAATATTCAGTACAGTAATCACAATAATATTCACAATAATATTATGAGAACATATGTAACATTAATATATAACATATGAACAAAGGATCTGATATTAGTGCCTTAACTGAGTCCTTTAATTAGTAACAGAATCCATATGTAGATGGACATTCATGGAGCAGATGCAGGTGTGCAGGATGCGGGCAGCTCCTCTCATGGAAGACAGTCAAATATACAAAATCTGTGAAATAAATCACAAAAAAATTAGATGCCTGAGGAAACAGCTAGACAAGCTGAGAAACGCGTTGCGGTCTGTTAATATCATTCATTGTTATTAATTGGGTTTAATCACACCCTTTGTTTTTATATGATTTTTTAATAAATATTCTTAGTTTTTATATTGGAAGCTCTGAGCCTGTTTTTTCTACCACCTGGAGCCTATTTGTCTTTGCTATACGATGAACAGTGTTGCTGGGCCACTGTGAGTCCCCAGCCTGCATCATTTAGCACATTGGGTGCTGCAACCCTTGTGAGTATTATTCTAAACGCAAGAATTGCTTTCCATCAGCACTGTTGCAATATTGCACTAGGAGGGGCTCTCTCTTTGTGATTTGTTCCACAGAGCCTGTATTACCTCCACACATCCTTGGACCATCTGGTGCTACTTATTATCCTGCTATCCTGCTCATTAGAGTGCTAACGAATAACACAGATTAAAATGACTCCATAAGTAAACAACATATAGTTATTTGCACCGCCTATTATATAAAATATATCTGATAAGGCTTTTACTGAAAAGGCATCGGTAGTCAAAGCTGTATAAAACTCGTACATGAAAGAAATCATGAAACTGCCGGCATACTTATATATGAACATGTGGTGAAAACACATAAGGGATTCTGATCCTTCCCTTATTAGCACTGTGCCCCAGAGATAGATAAGCACCTCTAATTACAGTGAACAGGTCCGAGCAGGAATACGAGCGTGAGGGAGGTATCATGAACACAATATGTTACACGGTCCCAACACACCGTAAAGCGTGGGCCATTACATTGCACTTATACCCTTTATAAGGCAAAATGAAGCAGCACAATCCCTGACACTGTCTGAAAGCCAGTTAACTGCTCAGCCGCAACATATCTCAACTTTTAGAGATATATTAAATATACAAACCCCTCATGAGGGTAGCAGGTGCCGCCAGGTCCCTGAAAATCCCAGTCCTCTCTCCATGATATTTTCTTGTCCTAAGAAATATATATGAAAGGACTTACCCTCCAGGGTCTGCTACTGTGGAGTAGTCACAGCATGTCTAGGTCTGTTAGCTTCATCCGACCGCTGACAGGGACCTGAAGATACCAGAAAAGCAGAGTAACCAACCCTGGTTTTCTATATAGGGGTTAGCATAAATTGTTGGAGGAAAAGTAAGGACTACCTCACCTACCTCCAACAGCTAAAAGCCACCATAACTCTTACTAAAGAGGATTACATGGACACAGCATTGCCCCAATACTTGCTTGCAGGGAAACTACCCATTAAAGGATTAAATACTTGATTTTCTTCAGACACCATCTTCGCACACCTCCATGATGTACAAAGACAAAGAATGACTGGGGATTATGGGAAGTGGGAGGGATAATTTAAGCTTTTGCTGGGGTGTTCTTTGCCTCCTCCTGGTGGCCAGGAGTTGAATTCCCACTAGTAATTAGAATAGATTTGTGGACTCTCCATGCCATTGGAAAGAAATTAACATTAAATTTGAGAACAGATAACGCTCCTCAGTACGCACAACTAAAAAAAAAGATAATCCCTTTTATACCCATTCCCCAGTTTTGCATAACCAACAGTTATATAAGTATACTTTTTACCTCTGTGATTACCTTGTGTCTAAGCCTCTGCAGACTGCCCCCTTATTTCAGTTCTTTGACAGACTTGCATTTTAGCCAACCAGTGCTGACTCCTAGGTAACTCCAAGGACGTGAGCACAGTTATCTAATATGACACACATGAACTAATATCCTCTAGCATTGAAAAACTGTCAAATTGCCCTGAGATAAGAGGCAGCCTGCAAGGGCTTAAAAATTAGCATATCAGCCTACCTAGGTTTAGTTTTCAACAAAGAATACCAAGAAAAAGCAAATTTGATGATAAAAGTAAATTGGAAAGTTGTTGAAAATTGCATGCCCTATCTGAATCCTGACAACTGTCCCTTTGCATGCCCTATCTGAATCCTGACAACTGTCCCTTTAATGCTACATTACACAAAGATATTTTAGACAACTGGGTGCTTCCATCTTTGTGGCAAGTTTGATTGATTTATGGAATAAACTTCCTCAAGAGGTAGTAATGACAAACACTGTCAGGGACTTTAAAAATGCCTGGGACAAGCATAAGGCTATCCTACAAACTAGAAAAGTTTATATTGTTAGGTAATATCGGGCAGACTTGCTGGGCCTATCTATGTTTCTATGTATCTATGTTTGGGGAATGCCATTTCCTGTTCCAGCAGGACTGTGACCCACAGCACAAAGCAAGGTTTATGAAGACATAGTTTGACAAGTCTGGTGAGAAAGAACTCGAGTAGTCTGCAGGGAGCCCTGACTTTAACCCCATTTGGGATGAAGTGGAATGCTGACTTGTAAGGGTTAATCTTCTGGCAGCCTAGTAGATCCACCCTTTTACCTATATCTGCACCAGCACACCTGCTTGGTAATTTGTATTGCTTTTGTATTGCGTACTGAGCTTCAGGAGTAACCTCGTTTGCTCCTTATCATCCTTTTTAGATTACAAATATAGGACGTCCTATTCACTACTAACTCTGAGCCTCAGAATCTATTGATCCACTTCAAAGCTAATTACTTCTGTGCAAGGATTACTTATTTGGAATTCTTATGTGAAGCTCTCTGTAATGGATGAACAGCTGTTCTCTCACTTCCACGCAAACACACAGCAGCCATTCCGTACACAGAACTTGTATCAGTTGGTAATTCCTACTGCCATAATCCCTGTGCCGCATCTAATACTCTGACACTCCCTCTGGGACTGTTTAGTTCTTGATCTCTGTGTCACTTAACTCACCTCACAACGGAACGGAGCAACTTGGCAGCAGGTAGCGCATCCTTCAGGAAAACGAGCAGCGCTCTCTGCAGCTGAGTCTGGAGCTGACGTCACTGCCTCCTCACGCTGGGGATTGCTAACAGGAATATCCACGCAGTGTATTCACATAGGTAGGAGCTGCGCTCTGTACTAACAGAGACTCACAAGTTAACCCATTCAGTGCTGGACTTGGTATAAGGTTTGCATATCCTTTTAGTACTGATCTTTAACACTTGTTCCACAGCTTGTAACCAAACACCCTAACTACTTCCTGTACCCTTCTATATTCTGAAGTCTAATTTACCATCTGACAATACTTCAGATCTGAGTATTAAACCACCTAACTATAAAACTCACTTCTTATCCTGAGTGCACCTGAGTAATAGGTACATTCCATAAGGAAGTGAAACAACAACCACTTTTGTAATAATTCTGCAGCTGAGGTCTACGGTCCTAGTCCAAGTATCACATGACTCGTCCATCAGTGCCTGAGATCACATATGCTCTTTTGGCTGAATGGACACAAAGTCCCACAGACAGACACCAGAATTTTGGGGAGTCTTCCCAGAATAATTGCAGCTCCTATAGTAGCAAAGGAGGGCCAACTTCACATTAATGCCCATGGTTTTGTAATGGAATGTTCATAAGCTATAGGTCTGATCATCAGGTGTACACATATTTATGACCAAATGATGAATTTTCAAATATACTTTATTCCTTTAGAACCCTTTGATAAAAATCAGGTAGGCTCAGGAGGGTGCATGTGTCTGCAGCACTGTATGACAGCAGTTTCCTCTCATTAAAGGTATGATCATTTTGGATATGCAGGGAGGCAGCGTTGCTCATTTGAAGTTTTAACTTTTTACTATGGGATGGTTTTGTCCTATATTTTAATATATCCTAATAAATGTTACATTTTATTTGCTTTTCACTCCCTCTTCTGATGGGTATATATGTGTGTATGTATGTATGGGTGTATGTATGTGTATGTATGTATATTATATATATTATGTTATATGGGTAATTTGAATCTCACATATTAAGCATATTGAGGATAACTTTAAATCTTGTATCAAATGTTTATAAAGCAGCATTCCACAAGTTTCTTTTTGTATAAGTTGTAACATATGGTTCTAATATAAGTTCCTCTCTACAAATGGTTATATGGGCATATTCTGTTATGTGCTATAACAACATTCTTATTTCCTGTGGGCCCCTTATGCAGATGTGAAGTTAACTACGTTTTTTATATATTTCCTGTGACCTCATGTATGACATATACATCACTATAAATTCTTTGTGTGTTCTTCAAATAAACGGGACTTTTGTGAAAACACTCAGTTGCATGTGTGTGTGATTTCAGTGGTCACCCCAGGGCCCTGAAGAAAACGTGTGCCGCACCCTTATCAGCCAGAGCAGAGCTAAGGAACAAAAGAAGTAACCCTACAAAACTGGCGTCAGAAGTGGGATGAAACAGGGAACTCTCGGAAGGTAAGCTGAACAAAGAGTCCTTTTTATTCTGACCTTTTTTCTCTTACCACGAGACCCCTTAAGTTTCATTTTACATAGGAATAGTTGGGGAATATATATATGTGAATCTTTGGTAGATTCTAAAAGAGGAATAGTAGATTTTTTTTGGTAGAAATCAGGTTAAATATATATATGAATCTTTGGTAGATTCTAATCAAATCTTTGATTAAAAAAATAAAAAAAATAAAAAGGGAATAAAAGATTTCTTTGGTAGAAATCAGGTTATATAAAGTCTGGCTGAAGGGTTAAACCACACATTTTCTTGCTGCTTGCTTTTGAAATATTGCTGTAGGCTAACATTGCTTTAAAGTTATAAGATAAATACTGCATTGTTTATATGAATTCTTATGCTGCTTGTTTTTAAATATGCTGTATGGCAAAATACTGTTTATTTGTATAAAGTGTTAAGGAAGTAAAATACTGCTTATTGTTTAAAGTATTAAGAAAGTAAACTGTTGTTAATATGTATTACTGTTTCTAAATGTTAGTAAAAGGCTACATTTTTTCTGGTGAAGGGTGACCTTTGACCTAGAGATAATTAATGCCAGAAACTACTGAAAGGATCAGCATAGTGATATTTTTTTTCTTTCTCTTGTTGTAAACTTAAGCATTAAGCACAATAACTGGTAACGGAGTACAACCATTCTAGTTAATGTGTTTTTTGCAAAAAGATTCAATAATTAATTGCTCTTAAAGGTAAAGGTATTGTATTTTTTTTTTATTATTATTTTTTATTATTTATTTATTTTTTTGTGTTGTATTATATTTTGTTGTAAATGTTTTAAAAGATAAGTTAGGAGTTGAGAATGGGCAAATCCCAGTCTAAACAATTTCCATCACCTATGCAAGGAGAAAAATTGTAAAGATTATGTGGGAAGGGTGTCGCCCGATGGGTTTATGTATATTATTCCTTGGGTTCAGAATATGGCAGATTGGACAGAAGCTATGAGAAGCTCTGATCCATTCCCCAGAGAGGGGGATAATGATACATTTCATATGAATATGGTAAAAGGGTTGTGTCTAGGTGATGAAGAGGCATTTCCATGGTATAATGGTGATCCAAGATGGAATATGGATTATATGAAAAAGGGTGGGGAAAATTGGCTGACTGTTGCTCCATACTGGCGATATATTGATATAGATGGGAATAAAAAGAAGGGTAAAAGTGAGAAGCAAAAACAGAAAGCATATTCACCCCCCCCTGCCCCATATAATGCCCCTCACCTACCTTTGCCATCATATAACAGACTATATCCTAGCCTCCCATCCCCTAGTGACATAGATCTAGAGACTATTGCTATTGCCTCTGCTCAGGTACCCCAGGAATGGACCTTGCCAGGACCTTCTGTAACTCCCCGATACCAGGTCACTAAACCCCCAATTATGCCCAAACCCCCGATTAAGGTTGAACCAGTAACACCTTCCTACCCCCCTACAATAACCCCACAATATAAAAGAGGGAATGAAGAAGTAGAGGAGGAGGAGGCAACTGTACCAGAAGCTAGTATGCCATTTCTTACTGTGGGAGACCAATTAATTATTAAACCTTTGTCCCCGGGTGAATTAAGGGAAATTACCAAGGGAGCCCCAAACCCCCGTCAACATCCATCAGCTTGTATTATGTATTTAAAAAGAATGTTACAAGGACAAAACATGACACAGACAGATATAAGAATTATTATTGATGCACTTCTAGACTATGACCCTGAATCAGGTTGGGAGTGGGGTAATGTAAAGAGTATTAGTAAATTGAGTCGAGATCCAACAATTAACTATGCCCTAAACACACGTGAGGGACTTGATGAAATGTGGACAGAATTAAGTATAGAAATGCATAGAATATGGAAGGATAAACAAAGTATGTCAATTGCACTAGCGTGCAAACAGAATACAAAGGAAACAGTAGTAGAATTTGTTAAGCGTTTTTATAAATGCTGGAAGGAAGAGGCTGGAATGGAATCAGGAGATGCAATGGGCTCTCTGAAGGTCCAGACTTGCATTAGTAATATGCAACCTCAGCTTTCCTTGTTGGTGAAGCAACTTGTCTCTGATTGGCCAGAGTTGACTCCAGCAGAATTCTTGAAAAGAATTCATGAAAAAGAAGGGGCAGGTTGTTTTGACATCAGGAAATTAGAAGGAAAAAACACTGCTTTTTATCAAAAGCAGAGTTTACAACATTGTGATCCATTCCAGGCCAGGGAAAGGGATAATACAGGGAGTAATAGAATGTATGTGAGAGGTAGAGGGAGAGCTAGAGGAAGAGCTAGAGGGAATTATACTTCAAACAGAACACATTGTTTTAACTGTGGGGAACAGGGACATTGGAAAAATGAATGCCCAAAACCCCCTAATAATTCTGGCCCCCCTTACAATCCCCGACAGTATAACAGACAGCCTTACATAGCCCCTGCACCCATGGAGGCACCCAAACACAACATACAATGGCCATAGGGGTGCCTAGAAGGTAGCACTCCAATTTTTCCAGTGGTGTCAACAAGTTATCATGAGCAACCGTACTTAGTCCTAGAAGTAGAGGGAGAACCCCTACCATTTCTAGTAGACACAGGAGCTACATGCTCTGCCTTATGCTCAGATATGTATGATGGCATTACTGAAAAATCTGAACCTTCTCTAGGGATTAATGGAGTGCTGACTCAGACTCGCATCACACCGCCACTTGAAGTTAGGGTACCCTGTACTGGCCAACAACTTTTGCACCCATTTCGTATTATAACTGGGTGTCCCCTTAACCTTTTGGGTCGTGATCTTATGGGTCCCCTTGGTTTGAAAGCAGCTGTCACTAGACAGGGTGGGTTAGACGTGAGTCTAGGGTCCACTAACCTGTGTTTTTTTAATGACATATTGACAGATGTCCCATCCTCTGTATGGGCATCTTCAAAACTTGACATTGGTTTAGTTCAGTGTACCCCATATAAAGCCAGATTAAAACCTAATACTACTCCAGTGTTTATTAAACAATATCCATTGTCTAGAGAAAAGAAAGAAGGGATAAGACCCATGATAGAGGAATTCCTTAAACAAGGAATCCTCCGTCCAGTAGTTTCTCCCTATAATACCCCCATAAATCCGATCCCAAAGAAAGACAATGAATATAGGTTAGTACAAGACCTAAGGGCAATTAATGAAATAGTAATCCCAATTGCCCCAATAGTCCCAGATGTTACAACCTTACTCACAGCCATTCCACATGATGCCTGTATATTTACAGTCATTGATTTAGCTAACGCATTTTTTTCAGTCCGATTGGACCCTGAGACACAGCTACTTATGGCTTTTTATTATGATGGGCGTCAGCTTACCTGGACACGCCTCCCTCAAGGCTATGTGGCCTCACCTGCGGTCTACTCGCTGGTGCTTCAACGTACCTTACGGTCATGGACTCCCAGCCAAGGTTCCGTCCTCCTTCAGTACGTCGATGACCTACTGTTGTGTAGTCCTAACCAGGAGGCTAATACAGTAGATACAATAAGTCTGTTAAAACACCTTGCTGCTGAAGGTCATAAAATAGCAAAACATAAACTACAAGTAGGAGTGACAAAAGTGTATTACCTTGGTTTTGTGCTTTCCCAAGGCCACCGGTCCATTAGTCCCAAACGAATCCAACAGATCCCAAAGCCAGTTACTAGAAAGGACATGCTAACCTTTCTAGGTATGATTAATTATTGCAGACAATGGATTCCTGAGTGCTCCCATCATGATTCCATTCTAAGGCAAGCCACAAAAGGGGATAGCCCTGAACATATACAATGGACCACAGACATGACTAAATCCTACATAGCTCTGAAGACTAGCATTATTAGTGCCCCTGCTTTAGGACTACCTGATTATTGTAAACCATTTCACTTGTATGCGAGGGACAATTGTAAAACCATGGCTGCTGTCTGTGCCCAAGAGCATGGTGGAGGCAATATGCGTCCCGTAGCTTTCTTTTCCAAAGTAGTTCCAATACCGGTACAAGGGATGCCGGCGTGTCTCTGAGCATTGGCGGCTTGCGCCATGGCTGTAGAGATGGTTGAAACAATCACATTAGGCCATCCAATAGTACTACACACTAGTCACCAAGTTTTACATCTTGTAAAAAAATGTCACTACCCAACACATGACTTCTCAAAGACTTTCTGGTTATGAATGTATATTACTGAATAATACAAATCTGACTATTAAATATAGTAGTGTATCCTCAGGGCCAACTCAAATACTTAGTGCCTTACTTACAGGATTACCAGACTTTCCAACAGATCATGATTGTATAGAGGTAATACACCACATTACCACACCAAGATCTGACTTGATGGATAAACCTTTTGACCATGCTGATGACGTGTTTGTTGATGGTTCTTGTTCCCGACCTAGTGATGGTATTTATAAGACAGGCTATGCCGTTGTGCAACTACCAGACATTGTTCTAGATGCAGGCCCCATTCCTTATCCTTCTGCACAAGCTGCAGAATTAATAGCACTTACAAAAGCATGTAAATTGTTTGAAAATAAATCTGTTAACATTTACACTGACTCTCGCTATGCTTTTGGGGTTGTGCACGATTTTGGTATGATATGGAAACAACGTGGTTTTGTTTCAGCAGATGGCAAGACCATCTCTCATACAGACCTGATTAATTAACTTTTAGAGGCCATACAACTCCCAAAGGACATAGCGATCATACATTGCCGTGCACATACATACAAGTCTGACCCTATTTCCTTGGGTAATGCACTTGCAGATAAAATTGTTTCTCATACACCCGGATCCACCATCCGTATGTATGCTGTTTTAGCCCCACCTTCATGTCCTACAGACCATATGCTTCTTGAACTCCAGGGACATGCCACTCCTAGTGACATATCTTTCTGGACTACTAATGGGTTAGCTTTAGATGAGAATGGTTTGTTTTCTAAAGAGGGGAAGGTGGGCATACCGGAAAGCAGTGCACCACTCTTTATAGCACAAGCCCATGGTGCTGGACACCTAGGTATAAAACCAACAACTAACTTGTTGAAGCAATCTTTCTACATTAGAGGTATAGGTGATCATTGCAAGGCATATATTAATAGATGTGTATATTGCTTACAGACCAATGCAACCATTCCCAATAAAGCCCAGCATGACCACTTACCCCCACCTACAGCCCCATTCACACATCTACAAATTGATTTTACACATATTCCAAAAACTGGCACTAAACAATTATATCTGCTTGTAATAGTTGACCAATTTTCTAAGTGGCCAGAAGCTTTTGTTACCCAGAGGGAGATGCAAAAACAGTCGCTAAAATTTTAGCCACTGAAATAATTCCCAGATTTGGTTGTCCGCTAAAGATTAATTCTGATAACGGTCCAGCATTCATTAGTAAAATCACACATGAGTTAGTAGAATGGTTACAGATTAATTGGAACTTTCACATTCCCTACCAACCTCAAAGCTCAGGGATTGTAGAAAGAATGAATCGCAATATAAAGGAAAAACTTTTAAAGGCAACAGCAGGTACATGGGTTAAATGGCAAAACTATTTACCTGCTATTTTAGCAGAAATCAGAATGACCCCAAATAGGACAACCAAGTTGTCTCCATTTGAGGTCCTAATGGGTAGACCATTCCCGACTCCATGGATAAAAGGCCCACTTATCATTAAAAATGGTGATTTAGATTGTATTAAGGAACAATATGTAAAACAATTGATTGATAAATTGAATGGCATCTATGGTGATGTGTCTTCCCGTTTACCTCTTCCCTCACAGGAACCAACCCATCCTTTCAAGCCTGGAGATCTGGTCTGCATTCGCCAGCTGAATAAAACAAAGAAAGGAGGTTTCCCGTTCAGCAAGCCAGTCACTGTGATCGCTGTAACCAGGACTGCCGTACTGACTGACGACAAGGACATCTGGATACACGCTTCACGAGTGAAACTCTGTCCAAAGAGAGGAGAAGCGGGTGACAAGCTATCGGTCACCCCTCACAAAGGAGAAGTGGGTGATAAGGTATCGATCACTCCTCACAAAGACCAGGATGACGATCTCAATCATGGATCCAAGACATTTCTGCAAGATCTTCCTTTTCCTAATGGGAATATTGTTATTTGTGTATATCCCAATAGTATTAATAACGGCATGTTATTACTCACCTGAAGATGTTGGACACTTTACACTTATTTTGTTTACTATTATTAACATTGTTTAACTGTTACATGTCTTGTACTTTACGAAAGAAAATATCAGGTATGATACAAGATGCAGAAAAAGGTCAACTGCAAAATTTAATTAGAGGTAGACCCAGATAGTTTATATTGTAGGAACATTACAGGTTATGTGATCACGATGTGATCAAAGAGGGGAATGATGGGTATATATGTGTGTATGTATGTATGGGTGTATGTATGTGTATGTATGTATATTATATATATTATGTTATATGGGTAATTTGAATCTCACATATTAAGCATATTGAGGGTAACTTTAAATCTTGTATCAAATGTTTATAAAGCAGCATTCCACAAGTTTCTTTTTGTATAAGTTGTAACATATGGTTCTAATATAAGTTCCTCTCTACAAATGGTTATATGGGCATATTCTGTTATGTGCTATAACAACATTCTTATTTCCTGTGGGCCCCTTATGCAGATGTGAAGTTAACTACGTTTTTTATATATTTCCTGTGACCTCATGTATGACGTATACGTCACTATAAATTCTTTGTGTGTTCTTCAAATAAACGGGACTTTTGTGAAAACACTCAGTTGCATGTGTGTGTGATTTCAGTGGTCACCCCAGGGCCCTGAAGAAAACGTGTGCCGCACCCTTATCAGCCAGAGCAGAGCTAAGGAACAAAAGAAGTAACCCTACATCTTCCAGTTTAATAATTGTTGTGATCACCCTCTTCACTGTGTGTAAGTGTGCCATATAATGCTTTCTTTCTATTTCTTTGTATATACACTTAGTTCTAATACTCTTGTCTGGTCAAATCTTTTATAGGGCTCTCACTTGTTTAAATGTTATTGCTAAAAGTCTAACAGCATTATTGCCAACTTCACATAGTATGTACAGAGGATTCTTGACAGGGATGACCAGACCTGCTGAATTTATAAATCCAGTAAAATTCACGTTTCCAGATATTTATTAGGCAAATAATTAAAGTTATCATACCTCACTGCTGCAATTTTATTTTATTTTTTTATTTTTTTAAGTCTCCTAGTTTATTTACCACTGCTGAATTCAAATCGTAAAAATACAATTAATCCCAAAAAGAGGGTATTATTTTAGGGGGCACCAAAACACTAAGAAGAAAGAAAGAAGAGAAAGAAAAAGATCAAAAATACAAATGGTCAGGACCAATAATGTAAAGAGCCTGCTCAGGATGCTCCACTTCTAATTTTATTACAAGCACAGAGACTCCTATTTTGCTTTCCTTCTCTTTTACTACTACTGCAGCTTTTCATAGACAATAAGGCATATTACAGGTAAATAACAATAAAAACAAAGAACCAGATAACAGCCAATGAAGAACAAGTATTCAAATGAGCAGATGAAATCAACCAATGAGCAGTGTCATAATGCCCATATACAGTCCAAATAGTCCCTAATACTCTCTCTTTCTCTTTTGCTGCTCACAAAGATAAGTACAGGTGGCCCACGGTGTACTCTATGTTTGCACTAATAATTTGTTTATTTTCATAATAAAAATGTTCCCTTTTGTGTTTATTGGGGTAATATGCTAATGTTTTCCCTTTAGGTAAAACTTATTTTTCAATTTACAATTTATTTTGTTTCCGTTTTTCCCCCCTGTTCTTTTTTCCAGTTTTAGGTCCTTCCCCTTGCTTTATCAACCTTCCATTTTACTATTCGAAGGTTAGTTTTTCCCCTTGTCGTTTTTCACCTACCTTACCTTCCTTTCTCCTCAGTCTGGGTTCTTCCTTGTCCCTTCTGAACCGCCATTTTGTGCACTAGACCACCCCCCTCCAATTTTCAACATTGTAAGCATGTAATTCAATTTTTCTTTGCCTTTTTTACTCTGCAATTCTGCTTTCTGACCATTAAGTGTCTCCCTTGTTCCTTTTATTTTAGGTTCTTTCAAAGTTTGACAGTTTTTGCATTATACCCTTACACATAAATAAGTTGTTATACTTTTCTCTCACTGTTAATTTGTTCAACATTTAATATGTCCCAGTCTCATAATACTATAGAGGACTCTCAGCTAGATTATGAGTTTTGCATTATGAGCGGCTCGGTACTAACTTGCAAGTTATTTCCACCGCTCACCTACCTATAGTGCTGCTATTACAGGTTTTCATGAACCCGGAGTTAGCAGGCAATATAGCAGCGTTGAGCTCCATACCGCACTCAAATACCAGCGCTGCTTTGAGCTGGTTTTACGTGCTTGTGCACGATTTCCCCCATAGAAATCAATGGGGAGAGCCGGCTAAAAAAAAAACCTAACACCTGCAATAAAGGAGCGTAAAGCTCCGTAACGCAGCCCCATTGATTCCTATGGGGAAACAAAATTTATGTTTACACCTAACACCCTAACATAAACCCCGAGTCTAAACACCCCTATTCTGCCGCCCCAACATCGCCGCCACCTACAGTACACTTATTAACCCCTAATCTGCCACCCCCGACATCTCCGCCACCTACCTACACTTATTAACCCCTAATCTGCCACCCCCGACATCTCTGACACCTACATTTTACTTATTAACCCCTAATCTGCCGCCGCCACCTACCTACACTTATTAACCCCTAATCTTCCGCCCCCGACATCACCACAACCTACATTACTTATTAACCCCTAATCTGCCGCCCCGACATCACTGCCACCTACCTACACTTATTAACCCCTAATCTTCCGCCCTCAACATCGCCGAAACCTACATTATACTTATTAACCCCTAATCTGCCGCCCCTAACATCGCCACCACCTACCTACATTTATTAACCCCTAATCTGCCGCCCCCAATGTTGCCGCAACCTACCTACATTTATTAACCCCTAATCTTCCGCCCCCAACGTCGCCGCCACTATACTAAAGTTATTAACCCCTAGACCTAACCCTCACTAACTTTAACATAATTAAAATAAATCTAAATAAAAATTACAATATCTAAATAATTCCTATTTAAAACTTAATACTTACCTGTAAAATAAACCCTAAGCTTGATACAATATAACTAATAGTTACATTGTAGCTATCTTAGGTTTTATTTTTATTTTAGAGGTAAGTTTGTATTTATTTTAACTAGGTAGACTAGATAGTAAATAGTTATTAACTATTTACTAACTACTTAGCTAAAATAAATACAAATTTACCTGTAAAATAAAACCTAGCCTGTCTTACACTAACACCTAACCTTACACTACAAATAAATAAATTACATTAATTAAATACACTTAACTAAATTACAAAAACTAAATTTATGCTTGCCTAATAAATTACTTCTTTTACGATATGACGAGTCCACAGATTTTATCCTTACTTGTGGGATATTAACCTCCTGCTAACAGGAAGTGGCAAAGAGCACCACAGCAGAGCTGTATATATAGCCCCTCCCCTTCCCCTCCACCCTCAGTCATTCGGCCGAAGGTATAGGAAGAGAAAAAGGAAAGGCTAAAAAGGTGAAGAGGTGACTGAAGTTTACAAAAAATATAAAGAAAAACTGTCTTAAAAAGAACAGGGTGACCAGGATTTTTGTTCTCTTGATTTATTTTTCTTTTACACTTTTTCTGTTATTATGCCTTTGTTACAAAATAATAAAAATTACTTTATCATAAAAAGAACAGGGTGGGCCGTGGACTTGTCATATCGTAAAAGAAAGTAATTTATCAGGTAAGCATAAATTTAGTTTTCTTTTACAAAGATATGACGAGTCCACGGATTTCATCCTTACTTGTGGGAAACCAATACCAAAGCAATAGGACACGGATGAAAGGGAGGGACAAGACAGGAACCTAAACGGAAGGCACCACTGCTTGAAGAACCTTTCTCCCAAAGATAGCCTCCGAAGAAGCAAAAGTATCAAATTTGGAAAATTTGGAAAAAGTGTGAAGGGACGACCAAGTCGCAGCCTTACAAATCTGTTCCACAGATGCATCGTTTTTAAAAGCCCATGTGGAAGCCACAGCCCTAGAAGAATGAGCCGTAATTCTTTCAGGAGGCTGCTGTCCAGCAGTCTCATATGCCACGCGGATGATACTTCTCAGCCAAAAAGAAAGAGGTAGCCGTAGCTTTCTGACCCGTACGCTTTCCAGAATAAACAATGAATAATGAAGATGATTGACGGAAATCCATAGTTGCCTGTAAGTAAAACTTTAAGGCACGGCCAAGTTATGTAACAGACGCTCCTTCTTAGAAGAAGGATTAGGACACAAGGAAGGAACAACAATTTCCTGATTAATATTCTTATTCGAAACAACCTTAGGAAGGAACCCAGGTTTGGTACGTAAAAACCACCTTATCAGAATGAAATATGAGATAAGGTGAATCACACTGTAATGCTGAAAGATCAGAAACTCTTTGAGCAGAAGAAATAGCAACCAAAAACAGAACTTTCCAAGATAATAGTTTAATATCTATGGAATGCATAGGTTCAAACGGAACCTCTTGCAGAACTCTAAGAACTAAATTCAAACTCCAGGGAGGAGTAATAGGTCTAAATACAGGCTTAATTCTAGATAGAGCCTGACAAAAAGACTGAACATCTCATACATTTGCCAAACGTTTGTGAAAATGAATTGACAAAGCTGAAATTTGTCCATTTAAGGAACTTGCTGATAACCCTTTCTCCAATCCTTCTTGGAGAAAAGACAAAATCCTAGGAATCCATGAGTAACCCTTGGATTCACACCAAAAAGATATTTACACCATATCTTATGATAGATTTTTCTAGTGACAGGCTTTCTAGCCTGTATCAAAGTATTGATAACTGAACCAGAGAATCCTCGCTTCAATAAAATCAAGCATTCATTCTCCACGCAGTCAGTTGCAGAGAAATTAAATTTGGATGTTGGAAAGGACCTTGAATGAGAAGGTCCTGTCTCAACGGAAGTTTCCACGGTGGCAGAGAGGACATGTCCACTAGATCCGCATACCAAGTCCTGCGTGGCTACGCAGGCGCTATCAGGATCACTGAAGCTCTCTCATGTTTGATTCGAGCAATCACGCGTGGGAGGAGAGGAAACGGCGGAAACACATAAGCTAGGCTGAACAACCAAGGTACTGCCAAGTCATCTATCAGTTCGGCCTGAGAATCCCTTGACCAGGATCCGTATCTTGGAAGCTTGGCATTCTGACGAGATGGCATCAAAACCAATTCCGGTCTGCCCCATCTGAGAATCAATGAGGCAAATACCTCCGGGTGAAGTTCCCACTCCCCCGGATGAAAAGTCTGTCGACTTAGAAAATCTGCTTCCCAGTTCTCTACCCCTGGGATGTAGATCGCTGACAGATGACAAGAGTGGGCCTCTGCCCAACTGATTATCTTAGATACTTCTGTCATCGCTAAGGAACTCCTTGTTCCCCCCTGATGATTGACATATGCCACAGTCGTTATGTTGTCCGACTGGAATCTGATGAATTTGGCCGAAGCCAACTGAGGCCACGCCTGAAGCGCATTGAATATTGCTCTCAGTTCCAGAATATTGATTGGAAGTAGAGACTCCACCTGAGTCCAAACACCCTGAGCCTTCAGGGAATTCCAAACTGCACCCCAGCCCAGAAGGCTGGCATCTGTTGTCACTATCACCCACGAGGGTCTGTGGAAACAAGTCCCCTGGGACAGATGATCTGGCGACAACCACCAAAGAAGAGAGTTTCTGGTCTCTTGATCCAGAATTATCTTTGGAGATAAATCCGCATAATCCCCATTCCACTGACCTGGCATGCACAGTTGCAGTGGTCTGAGATGAAAGCGAGCAAACGGAACGATGTCCATTGCCGCTACCATTAATCCAATTACCACCATACATTGAGCCACTGATGGCCGAGGAATGGACAGTGCTCGGCAAGTATTCAAAATCTTTGATTTTCTGACCTCCGTCAGAAATATTTTCATGGCTACCGAGTCTATCAGAGTTCCCAGAAAAGGAATCCTTGTCTGTGGAACAAGTGAACTCTTCTCTATGTTCACCTTCCAGCCGTGAGTTCTCAGAAAAGACAACACTGTGTCCGTATGAGATTTTGTCAGATGATATGTTGACGCCTGAATCAGAATATCGTTCAGATAAGGCGCCACCGCTATCCCTTGCGGTCTGAGAACCGCCAAAAGAGACCCTAGAACCTTTGTGAAGATTCTGGGTGCTGTGGCCAACTCGAAAGGAAGAGCCACGAACTGATAATATTTGTCCAAGAAGGCAAACCTTAGAAACCGATGATGATCTTTGTGGATTGGAATATGAAGGTAAGCATCCTTCAAATCCACGGTAGTCATATATTGACCCTCCTGGATCATTGGCAAAATCGTTTGAATTGTCTCCATCTTGAATAATGGAACTCTTAGAAATTTGTTTAGACACTTGAGGTCAAAAATGGGTCTGAACGTTCCCTCTTTTTTGGGGACCACAAATAGGTTTGAGTAAAACCTCTGTCCCTGTTCCAATTTTGGAACAGGACAGATTACTCCCATAGTAAAAAGGTCTTTTACACAGCGTTCTCTCTATCTGGTTTGCAGATAATATTGAAAGATGAAATCTCCCTCTTGGGAGAAAATCCTTGAATTCCAATTGATAACCGTGGGTCACTATTTCTAGTGCCCAGGAATCCTGAACATCACTTGCCCAAGCCTGAGCAAAGAAAGAAAGTCTGCCCCCTACTAGATCCGATCCCGGATCGGGGGCCACCCCTTCATGCTGCTTTGTGGAAGAAGAAGAAGCGGGGGTCCTCCTTTAAATTTCCGAAAGGAATGAAAATTATTCTGTTTACCCCTCATTTTAACCGACTTATCCTGAGGTAGGGCATGGCCCTTACCTCCTGTAATATCAGAAATGATCTCCTTCAATTCTGGCCCAAAAAGGGTCTTACCTTTAAAGGGAATAGCTAAAAGCTTATGTTTTGATGACACATCAGCAGACCAAGATTTGAGCCACAATGCTCTACGTGCTAAAATAGCAAATCCTGCATTTTTTGCCCGCTAATTTAGCAATTTGAAAAGCGGCATCAATAATAAAAGAATTAGCTAGCTTAAGAGCCTTAATTCTATCTAGAATGTCATCTAATGGAGTCTCAACCTTAAGAGACTCTTCTAGAGCCTCAAACCAAAAAGCTGCTGCAGTAGTTACTGGAACAATGCAAGCCGTAGGTTGTAAAAGAAATCCCTGATTAACAAATAATTTCTTTAGTAGACCCTCTAATTTCTTATCCATAGGATTCTTGAAAGCACAACTATCCTCAATGGGTATAGTAGTACGCTTAGCTAGGGAAGCTATAGCTCCCTCTACCTTAGGGACCGCTTGCCATGAGTCCCGAATGGTATCTGATATAGGAAACATTTTCTTAAAATTAGGAGAGGGAGAAAATGGTATACCTGGTCTATCCCATTCCTTACTAATAATTTCCGAAATTCTCTTAGGAACCGGAAAAACATCAGTGTAAGTAGGAACTTCCAAATATTTATCCATTTTACACAATTTCTCTGGAGGAATCACAATAGGATCACAATCATCCAGAGTCGCTAAAACCTCCCTAAGCAACAGGCAGAGGTGTTCAAGCTTAAATTTAAATGACATAGCATCAGAATCTGTCTGAGGCAAAACATTCCCTGAATCAGAAATTTCACCCTCAGACAGTAATTCCCTAATCCCCAACTCAGAGCACTGTGAGGGAACATCGGAAATAGCTAATAAAGCATCAGAGGATTCAGTATTTACATTAATACTTGACCTACTGCGTTTACCCTGCAACACTGGTAATTTAGACAATACCTCTGTAAGGGTAGTTAACATAACTGCAGCCATCTCCTGCAGAGTAAAGGAATTAGACGCACTAGAAGTACTAGGCGTCACTTTTGTGGGCATAAAAGGCTGTGACACTTGGGGAGAATTGGATGGCATATCCTGATTCTCTTCAGACTGAGAATCATCCCTAGGCACACTTACTTTATTTAAAATATGCTTTTTACATTGTAAAGCCCTTTCAGTACAAAAGTTACACAATGTTAGAGGGGGTTGCACAATAGCTTCTAAACACATAGAACAATGAGAAACCTCAATGTCAGACATGTTGAACAGACTAGTAATACCACAAAAGTCGTTTAAACACTTATTTATAGCATAAAATAAACATTAGAAAAAACGTGTACTGTGCCTTTAAGAAAAGTAAAAGTGAACAATTTTTCCAAAATGCACAAAAAACGTTAAATTATTCCCAAATTTAACTTAATATCGTTGGTTAATCCAAAAATTACTGCACCCAGAAGCAAGGGCAGAAATAAGGCTTTAGAAGTACTTATATCAACATGTAGTCAAAAGATAGATAAAAATACACTCTGCACCTCGCCACAGCTCTGAATACCTGCCCCCAGGGTACTTCAAATCAAGTTTCCAACCCTTCAGACCAGCAGCCACCGAGTTACTGTTTGCTGCTGCTAAGCCTGAAGAAATTGCGCCAAAATAGGCTCCGCCCCTTAAGGTCAAAAGTTGGAGTAGGCCCAAACAACACCGCATGGAAATGCAGTTTTGCACTAAAGTAAAAATACACACACAATATAACCCTCAAGCATAAAACCAATAAGTTTTAAGTGCCAAAAATAAAACACATAAAACATTGTTTTTTATATTGTCTCCCATGTCACATAATGCCCAAATATCAACTAATGATAAATATAAAATAGGGACTCCAGTAACACCCCTCTTATTAAAATAGGTTTTACTGCTTACCCCATTCCCATACAGGGAAATAATGCCAGCCAGTTCTGATACACCAAGTCTCCTCAGAAAAAAAGTTGCACATACCTTAATGCTGCTTGTAGCATGAAACCGGTCTCCACACTGAAGATGTCTCATGGTTACCTTCAGAAGTCTTGTGGGAACCAGCGTGGATCTTAGTTACAAATGCTAAGATCATCAAACCTCAGGGCAGGAATCTTCTTCCATATCCCCCTGAGGAAAATAGTATGCACCGGTACCATTTAAAATAAAAAACTTCTTGATTAAAAAAACTAAAACTAACACCTCACTTTACCATGTCTTCCTAGTATAACACAGGCAAAGAGAATGACTGAGGGTGGAGGGGAAGGGGAGGGGCTATATATACAGCTCTGCTGTGGTGCTCTTTGCCACTTCCTGTTAGCAGGAGGTTAATATCCCACAAGTAAGGATGAAATCCGTGGATTCTATCAGCCAATCGGAATTCAAGGGACGCCATCTTGGATGACGTCATTTAAAGGGCCATAATACCCAAATGTTTAAACACTTGAAAGTGATGCAGCATAGCTGTAAAAAGCTGACTAGAAAATATCTCCTTAACATCTCTATGTAAAAAAGAAAGATATTTTACCTCAAAAGTTCCTCAGTAGCCACCTCCCATTGTAAAGGATTTCTAAGCAGCATTTTAGTGTGTCTGTCCTGGGACATCTGAAGGGATGAGCATCGTGCACTCTCATATTATTTCACCAATCAGGTAAAGGAAGCTTACTATGAAATCTCATGAGAGTTAAGTCAAATCTCATGAGATCATAGTAAGAGTTCATGACCTCAGCACTGCTGATGCTGATTGGCTGCTGTTCATTTCTTCAATTTTTTTACCTGCAGCTGGGAGCAGCTGAGTATAACTTTTTATACAGAACTTACTCTGCTGAGCTGAGGAAATTGTGAGGTAAAATATCTTCCTTTTTTACATAGAGATGCTCAGGTGATATTTTCCTGTCAGCTTTTTACAGTTATACTGCATCAGTTTCAAGTGATTTAGCATATGAGTATTATGTCCCTTTAAAGGAACCTTTATTCTTCAGCGACCATCGAAAGAAGAGGATGCTCCGCGCTGGATGTCTTGAAGGTGGAGTCGCTCCGCGTCGGAAGGATGAAGATAGAAGATGCCGTCTGGATGAAGACTTCTGCCCGCCTGGAGGACCACTTCTTGCCGCTTGGATGAAGACTTCTCCCGGCTTCGTTGAGGACTTCTCCCGACTTCGTTGAGGATGGATGGCCGGTCTTCAAAAACTGTAAGTGGATCTTCGGGGGTTAGTGTTAGGTTTTTTTAAGGGTTTATTGGGTGGGTTTTATTTTTAGATTAGGGTTTGGGCTGAAAAAGAGCTAAATGCCCTTTTAAGGGCAATGCCTATCCAAATGCCCTTTTCAGGGCAATGGGGAGCTTAGATTTTTTTAGATAGGATTTTATTTGGGGGGTTTGGCTGTGTAGGTGGTGGGTTTTACTGTTGGGGGGTTGTTTGTATTTTTTTTTTTTACAGGTAAAAGAGGTGATTTCTTTGGGGCAATGCCCCACAAAAAGGCCCTTTTAAGGGCTATTGGCAGTTTAGTTTAGGCTAGGTTTTTTTTATTTTGATAGCGCTATTAGATTAGGTGTAATTAGTTTAAATATTTGATAATTTATTTTTTATTTTGTGTAAGTGTATTTTAGTTAACTGTATTTAATTAATGTAATTTATTTAATTGTAGTGTAAGGTTAGGTGTTAGTGTAAGACAGGTTAGGTTATATTTTACAGGTAAATTTGTATTTATTTTAGCTAGGCAGTTAGTAAATAGTTAATAACTATTTAGTAACTAGTCTACCTAGTTAAAATAAACACACTTACCTGTAAAATAAAAATAAAACCTAAGATAGCTAAAATGTAACTATTAGTTATATTGTAGCTAGCTTGGGGTTTATTTTATAGGTAAGTATTTAGTTTTATATAGGAATTATTTAGTTAATGATAGTGATTTTTATTTAGATTTATTTTAATTATATTAAAGTTAGTGGGTGTTAGGTTTAGGGGGTTTAAAGCTTTAGTATAGTGGCAGCGATTTGGGGGGCAGCAGATTAGGGGTTAATAACAGTAATGTAGGTTGTGGCGATGTTAGGGACAGCAGATTAGGGGTTAATAATATTTAACTAGTGTTTGCGATGCGGGAGTACAGCGGTTTAGGGGTTAATATGTTTATTATAGTGGCGGTGATGTCCGGAGCGGCAGATTAGGGGTTAATCATTTTATTTTAGTGTTTGCGATGCGGCAGGGCCTCGGTTTAGGGGTTAATAGGTAGTTTATGGGTGTTAGTGTACTTTTTAGCACTTTAGTTATGTTTTATGTTACGAATTTGCAACATAAAAGCCATAACTACTGACTTTCAGTTTACGGTATGGATCTTGGAGTTATGAGCTGTACCGCTCACTTTTTGGCCGGACAGGCAAACTCGTAATACCGGCGCTATGGAAGTCCCATTGAAAAAGGACTTTTTGAAAGCTGCGGTAGTAAAGTTGCGTAACAGCCAAAAAAAGTGTGTGGTACTGATATACCTGCAAGACTCGTAATACCAGCGGTAGTGAAAAAGCAGCGTAATGAGGCTTTTTCACCCATGAAGCAAAACTCATAATCTAGCCGTCTGTTAGTTCATTAAATGACAAATTGTCATCTTTTATAACTAAAATTGATGATAAAATTAACTCTTTAATGATAGTCATAAATTCTGAACAAAACGCTCCTAAAAAAATGTAGAGCAAAAACGAAGGATTTAACCCCTGCTTCTCCCTCTTTATCTCAAAAAAGAGCTTTAAGTCTGTCCCAACCAGACAACCCTCATACTGTCCTCATGCATACAACAGACAGTACCTCTGCTAGCCAGCAGATTTTTCCTGGCACCAGAACCCCTGATTACTCTAATAAAAATAAATCAGGGCGTATTTTTTCCACAATCTAGTGTAAATAAAACTGCTTTAAGGAAATCCACCTCTGACCTATTGAAAGCTCATAAAAGAACATATAATGACATTTCCTCCTCAGATGAGGAATATTTTCCAGGTTTTGACAATGATAATAAACAGTCTGAAGATTTTTCATCAGATTCAGATTTTGACGATTTTCTCGTAAAAAGGCCCACTTAAACAAATCTTATGAAGAGAAAGTTTTTCTAGACTCTCTAGGAAAACCTTTTACTAAACCTGACGAATTACAACACCCTCATTCTTCTGAATGGTTCCCTTCAAGGGAAATTGCTGATTTTATGGATCATTATTTAAGAAATTCCTTAACCCCTTGAGTGCTAATGACGGCGTCAGACTTTCCCACTCTGGTGCTAATGACGGCTCAGAGCCGTCACTAGGACTCTCCCAACTTGAGGGAGATCTGGGGGCTCCCACCCGCTCCTACCCCGGCGATTGGTGCTGCATAATGAAAGGCATCGCCGGGGCTTCCGTTTTGCGTGGTGACGTCACGCGCAATAAACGTGATGACGTCACCGCGCAACTTTATTTAACATTAACAATGTTAAATATAGGAGCAGGGGGCATGCTGCTTAGAAGCCTGTATCTCAGGCATCTAAGCAGCTACAGACCCCCAAGACCCACCGTTGGAAAGGTAATCGCCTAACAATTCCAACGATGTAAGTCTTGGGGATCTGAAATAAATAAAAAAAAAAGTAAAAAAAAATATTTTTAAAAATATTAAAAATAAAATACCCTTTAAGAAAACCTTAGCACCCAGGTGGGAAAGTGCTTAGCACTCAAAGGGTTAAAGAAATCAGCCCGATCCAAACTCTGAGCTGAATGCACCCGTCCCTCCCTAGTAATTCCACCATTACCCCTGAAATTGATACCAACATCCTAAAGTTTTTAGGTTCTCATGGAGCCAATCTTAAAAAAAGGTTCAGATAGATTACTAAGAGCTTGTCAGGATAAACTCCTGGATACGACTGTCCCTATTGCAAAAAATGTTGACCTCTGAAAAAGCTATTGCCTCTAACTCTTCTCTTGGCCCTTTTGTTATCAGAGAGTGGACTTTAAGGTCTATTGCCTTCTTAGGTAATGCTAATGAAGGCATAGTTGCAGAAAGAAGACGCAATATAATACGCAGATTAGACCCCAAATTGTCAGATTTTGCTTACTCACAACGTTCCTCAGATCCCAATGGCCTCCTTTTTGGAGATACTTACCTTTTTAAAATGAATAACTATGCTAAGACTTTCAATACTTTTATCAAAAACCAAATCCAGTGTTTTTGACAGGGCCGGGAAAAGAAGGGACCGTTTTCCCGGCAGGTCTTCCTATAACTCCTATAACACCAGGTCCCAATATTATTATTCCAATCAATACCAAACACAAAACCTTACTTTCTTTCCCTCAAGAAGCCATCCCTGGTCTTCAAGATCTTTCCGCAAGAGAGGACGTTCCAGAAACCCCCAAGGTAATTCCTTTTCTTTACAATCTTCCCCTTTATCCCCTCAAAAAATAGGTGGCAGGCTCGCCTGTTTCCTAACAAATTGGCATCTAATCACCTCAGACCCATGGGTTCTCTAAACAGTTGCTGGGGTCTTAAAAGATTTCACATCTCCCCCTCTCCAGTGTCTCCCTTCCAGACCTATTCAGTTATCAAAGCAAGACAAGCTCGCCATAGACTCAGAGATTTCTTCTCTAGCCTCAAAACAGGCTACAGAACTCGTTATTTTGGACGGAGACACTTACTTAAGCAACATTTTCCTTGTAAAAAAGAAAAATGGTCAATTTTGTCCCGTCATCAATCTCCGAACCTTGAATGCCTTTGTTCTGTACCAACATTTCAAGATGGAGGGCATTCATCTTCTAAGAGATTGTCTTCTAGATCAAGACTGGTTAGTTCGCCTCGATCTTACAGATGCTTATCTAACTGTTCCCATCCATTCTTCTCACAGAAAATATCTCCATTTTATTGGAACAACATCCTTTGGCAGTTCACTTGTCTTCCTTTCGGACTATCCTCCGCTCCTTGGATATTCACAAAAATCCTAAAACCGGTTGTTGCCTGGCTCAGATTCAGGGGTGTTAAGTCTTATTATTTATCTGGACAACATTCTGATTATGAATCAGGATCAACATATGTTGTCCTCTCACCTGAATTTAACTCTCTCTCTTTTAGAGAACCTTGGATTTTTAATAAACAAGAAAAAATCCATCCTGGTTCCCACTCAGAATCTAATTTTCCTGGGTTTTCAAATAGACACCCTCTCTTCTACCCTCAGTCTTCCCCAAGAAAAAAAATCTCTGCAATAAAAAAGGAGATCTCATCTGTCCTAAAGAAATCTTCTTTCCCTCAGACTCTTAGCTCATATTATTGGTCTCCTTTCATCCTCTAGCCAAGCTATATTTCCAGCTCCCCTTCATTATCGGGCCCTTCAACGCCTCAAAATGTATTTTCTTCGCAAGGGCCTATCACATGCTCATCCCATTTCTCTTTCTCAAGAAGCTTGTCAGGAATTACTTTGGTGGCTAGTTCACATGGATGCCTGAAACGGCAGAGCAATCTTCAGGAACTCCCCATAACTAGTTATAGAGGCAGGTGCAAGCAACTCTGGATGGGGAGCCCAATATGGTTCTCTTATCACTGGTGGCTAATGGAGAAATGCAGAGAGACTTCTTCACATCAATTGCAAGAAACTACTTGCGGGTTCCTTTGCAATCAAGAGCTTTATAAATAATGTAGCTCCTATTTCTGTGATCCTTCGCATGAACAACATTTCCACCGTGAGATACCTAAACAAATTGGGTGGTACCAAATCAAAAACTCTTTCAGAGAGATTTTGTTCATCACTGCTTACAGAACAACATTTCCATTCAAGCAGAGTACATTACAGGTCTCTCCAATTTAGCAGCGGATTGGGGATCCCGCTATCTTCAAGACTCCAGCGATTAGAAATTACCTTTCCCTTGCCTCCCTGAGAGGTCCCTTCACTATAGATCTGTTTGCCTCCAGATCCAATTATCAGATGAAACCTTTTTTTCAGTTGGCGTCCAGATCCAGAAGCCGCAGCTGTAGACGCCTTCCTTCAACCTTGGCCCGCTCAAAACGCCTATGGCTTTTCCATGATTCCCAGGACCCTTGCTCATCTTCGCAGAGCTCAAAATTCCCTTCTATTAATAACTCAACTTTGGCCAACTCGATCCTGTTACCCCTCGGTCCTGGAATTGTCTTTTCTCCCTCCCCTCCTCATTCCATCCCTCCCCAATCTCCTCCTGAACCCTTCCGGGAACCCTCAACCGCTCCTCCTAGACGGATCTCTCAATCTGGTAGCATGGGCAATTTCAAGGGCCCTTGGGCCCTCAACGGACTTTCGGAAAAGTCTCAGTCCCTCCTTCAGGAGTCCTGGGCTCCAGGAACCAAAAAAGCTTTTCTCTCAGCCTGGTCTAAATGGTCTAGCTGGTGTTCACAGAGACACCTAGATCTCATTTCAGCCCCTCTTTCTGAAGTAATGAATTACCTTTCTTTCCTTTTTGATAATGGTCTCGCTTATAGATCCATTAATTTGGCTTGTTCTGCTTCTCACAACTTCTTCAATGATATTCCAATCGGTCTTCACCCTCATATATGTTGTTTATTAAAAGCCATCAGATTAAAAAATTCCCCTCCTCCCAAATATTCCTTTTTCTGGGATGTAGATCTTGTCATCTCTTTCCTTAATAATTGGCCCTCCAATTCTGACCTTTCTCTCAAACAACTCTCTGCTAAATTAGCTACTCTTCTCGGTCTCTTATCCTTTCGCAGAGTTTCCGATGTAAAAGCTATCAATATAAATTCCAAAATGTTTTCCCCCTTTGGTGTCACCTTCTTACTTTCTCGCAGAACTAAATGTCTCTCAAAATCTATCTTTTATCCATTTTTTCCTGATCATTCAATTCTCTGTGTGGCCTCCTGTCTCAGAGAATATGAAACCAGAATTTCTTCTCTCAGATCTTCTTCATATCCCCAACTCTTAATTTCTTTTGTTTCCCCTTTCAAACCCATCTCTTCTACTTCAATTGCCAGATGGGTTAAATAAATCCTTCTTAAATCTGGGGTGGGGGATTCTTTTACCGCTCATTCTATTCGAGGAGCCTCTGCCTCTAAAGCTTTCTTGAAATCTTCCTCTCTTCAAGATATCCTTTCTGCTGCTGACTGGTCTTCAGACTCTACTTTCATACAGTTCTATTTCAAACCAATTTCTCATGCTGCTTCCTCTTTAATCTTTTTGCTTTAAACTAGCAAAAACATAATTTATGCTTACCTGATAAATTCCTTTCTCCTGTAGTGTAGTTAGTCCACGGGTCATCATTACTTATGGGATATTAACTCCTCCCCAACAGGAAGTGCAAGAGGATCACCCAAGCAGAGCTGCTATATAGCTCCTCCCCTCTACGTCACACCCAGTCATTCGACCGAGAACCAAACGAGAAAGGAGAAACTATAGGGTGCAGTGGTGACTGGAGTATAATTAGAAAATTTAGACCTGCCTTAAAAAACAGGGCGGGCCGTGGACTGACTACACTACAGGAGAAAGGAATTTATCAGGTAAGCATAAATTATGTTTTCTCCTGTTAAGTGTAGTCAGTCCACGGGTCATCATTACTTATGGGATACCAATACCAAAGCTAAGTACACGGATGACGGGAGGGACAGGCAGGATCCCTATATGGAAGGAACCACTGCCTGAAGAACCTTTCTCCCAAAAACAGCCTCCGAAGAAGCAAAAGTGTCAAATTTGTAAAATTTGGAAAAAGTATGAAGAGAAGACCAAGTTGCAGCCTTGCAAATCTGTTCAACAGAGGCCTCGTTCTTAAAGGCCCAAGTGGAAGCCACAGCTCTAGTAGAATGAGCTGTAATCCTTTCAGGAGGTTGCTGTCCAGCAGTCTCATAGGCTAAGCGTATTATGCTACGAAGCCAAAAGGATAGAGAGGTAGCAGATGCTTTTTGACCTCTCCTCTGTCCAGAATAAACGACAAACAGGGAAGAAGTTTGTCGTTCCTTCTTTGAAGAAGGGTTAGGACACAATGATGGAACAACAATCTCTTGATTGATATTCTTGTTAGTGACTACCTTAGGTAAGAACCCAGGTTTAGTACGCAGAACTACCTTATCTGAATGAAAAATCAGATACGGAGAATCACAATGTAAGGCTGATAATTCAGAGACTCTACGAGCCGAGGAAATAGCCATTAAAAACAGAACTTTCCAAGATAACAGCTTGATATCAATGGAGTGAAGGGGTTCAAACGGAACACCCTGTAAAACGTTAAGAACTAAGTTTAAGCTCCACGGCGGAGCAACAGATTTAAACACAGGCTTAATCCTGGCCAAAGCCTGACAAAAAGCCTGAACGTCTGGAACTTCTGACAGACGCTTGTGTAAAAGGATGGACAGAGCTGAGATCTGTCCCTTTAACGAACTAGCAGATAAACCCTTTTCTAAACCTTCTTGTAGAAAAGACAATATCCTAGGAATCCTAACCTTACTCCATGAGTAACCCTTGGATTCGCACCAGTGTAAGTATTTACGCCATATCTTATGGTAAATTTTCCTGGTAACAGGTTTCCTAGCCTGTATTAAGGTATCAATTACTGGCTCCGAAAATCCACGCTTTGATAAAATTAAGCGTTCAATTTCCATGCAGTCAGCTTCAGAGAAATTAGATTTTGATGTTTGAAAGGACCCTGAATTAGAAGGTCCTGTCTCAGAGGCAGAGACCAAGGTGGACAGGATGACATGTCCACTAGATCTGCATACCAGGTCCTGCGTGGCCACGCAGGCGCTATTAGAATCACTGATGCTTTCTCCTGTTTGATCCTGGCAATCAAACGAGGAAGCATCGGGAAGGGTGGAAACACATAAGCCATCCTGAAGGTCCAAGGTGCTGTCAAGGCATCTATCAGGACCGCTCCCGGGTCCCTGGACCTGGACCCGTAACGAGGAAGCTTGGCGTTCCGGCGAGACGCCATGAGATCCATATCTGGTTTGCCCCAACGTCAAAGTATTTGGGCAAAGACCTCCGGATGAAGTTCCCACTCCCCCGGATGAAAAGTCTGGCGACTTAGGAAATCCGCCTCCCAGTTGTCCACTCCTGGGATGTGGATCGCTGACAGGTGGCAAGAGTGAGACTCTGCCCAGCGAATTATCTTTGATACTTTCATCATCGCTAAAGAACTTCTTGTCCCTCCCTGATGGTTGATGTAAGCCACAGTCGTGATGTTGTCCGACTGAAACCTGATAAACCTCAGAGTTGCTAACTGAGGCCAAGCCAGAAGGGCATTGAGAACTGCTCTCAATTCCAGAATGTTTATTGGAAGGAGACTCTCCTCTTGAGTCCATAATCCCTGAGCCTTCAGGGAATTCCAGACAGCGCCCCAACCTAGAAGGCTGGCGTCTGTAGTTACAATTGTCCAGTCTGGTCTGCTGAAGGGCATCCCCCTGGACAGATGTGGCCGAGAAAGCCACCATAGAAGAGAATCTCTGGTCTCCTGATCCAGATTCAGCGTAGGGGACAAATCTGAGTAATCCCCATTCCACTGACTTAGCATGCACAATTGCAGCGGTCTGAGGTGCAGGCGTGCAAAAGGAACTATGTCCATTGCCGCTACCATTAAGCCGATTACCTCCATGCATTGAGCCACTGACGGGTGTTGAATGGAATGAAGGGCACGGCAAGCATTTAGAAGCTTTGTTAACCTGTCCTCTGTCAGGTAAATTTTCATTTCTACAGAATCTATAAGAGTCCCCAAGAAGGTGAGTGGTAAGAGAGAACTCTTCTCCTCGTTTACTTTTCACCCATGTGATCTTAGAAATGCCAGTACTAACTCTGTATGAGACTTGGCAGTTTGAAAGCTTGACGCTTGTATCAGAATGTCGTCTAGGTACGGGGCTACCGAAATTCCTCGCGGTCTTAGTACCGCCAGAAGAGAGCCCAGAACTTTTGTAAAGATTCTTGGAGCCGTAGCCAACCCGAAGGGAAGAGCTACAAACTGGTAATGCTTGTCTAGGAAGGCAAACCTTAGATACCGGTAATGTTCTCTGTGAATCGGTATGTGAAGGTAAGCATCCTTTAAATCCACTGTGGTCATGTACTGACCTCTTTGGATCATGGGTAAGATTGTCCGAATAGTTTCCATCTTGAATGATGGAACTCTTAGGAATTTGTTTAGGATCTTTAAATCCAATATTGGTCTGAAGGTTCCCTCTTTTTTGGGAACCACAAACAGATTTGAGTAAAACCCTTGTCCGTGTTCCGACCGCGGAACTGGATGGATCACTCCCATTAGTAAAAGGTCTTGTACACAGCGTAGAAACGCCTCTTTCTTTATCTGGTTTGTTGACAACCTTGAAAGGTGAAATCTCCCTTGTGGAGGAGAAGCTTTGAAGTCCAGAAGATATCCCTGAGATATGATCTCCAACGCCCAGGGATCCTGGACATCTCTTGCCCAAGCCTGGGCGAAGAGAGTCTGCCCCCCACCAGATCCGTTACCGGATCGGGGGCCCTCACTTCATGCTGTCTTAGGGGCAGCAGCAGGCTTTCTGGCCTGCTTGCCCTTGTTCCAGGCCTGGTTAGGTTTCCAGCCTTGTCTGTAGCGAGCAACAGCTCCTTCCTGTTTTGGAGCAGAGGAAGTTGAAGCTGCTCCTGCCTTGAAATTACGAAAGGTACGAAAATTAGACTGTCTAGCCCTGGGTTTGGCTCTGTCTTGAGGCAGGGCATGGCCTTTACCTCCCGTAATATCAGCGATAATTTCTTTCAAACCGGGCCCGAATAAAGTCTGCCCCTTGAAAGGTATGTTAAGTAATTTCGATTTAGAAGTTACATCAGCTGACCAGGATTTTAGCCACAGCGCTCTGCGTGCCTGAATGGCGAATCCGGAATTCTTAGCCGTAAGTTTAGTTAAATGTACTACGGCATCAGAAATAAATGAATTAGCTAGCTTAAGGGTTTTAAGCTTAAGTGAAATCTCATCTAATGTCGCTGAGTCAAGGGTCTCTTCCAGAGACTCAAACCAAAATGCTGCCGCAGCCGTGACAGGCGCAATGCATGCAAGGGGTTGTAATATAAAACCTTGTTGAACAAACATTTTCTTAAGGTAACCCTCTAACTTTTTATCCATTGGATCTGAAAAGGCACAGCTATCCTCCACCGGGATAGTGGTACGCTTAGCTAAAGTAGAAACTGCTCCCTCCACCTTAGGGACCGTTTGCCATAAGTCCCGTGTGGTGGCGTCTATTGGAAACATTTTTCTGAATATAGGAGGGGGTGAGAAAGGCACACCGGGTCTGTCCCACTCCTTAGTAATAATTTCAGTAAGTCTCTTAGGTATAGGAAAAACGTCAGTACTCGTCGGTACCGCAAAATATTTATCCAACCTACACATTTTCTCTGGGATTGCAACTGTGTTACAATCATTCAGAGACGCTAACACCTCCCCTAGCAATACACAGAGGTTTTCCAGCTTAAACTTAAAATTTGAAATGTCTGAATCCAATTTATTTGGATCAGATCCGTCACCCGCAGAATGAAGCTCTCCGTCCTAGCATTAGGACATGGCCCTAGCATTATCAGTATACTCTGTTCTCATCCCAGAGTGATCTCGTTTACCTCTAAGTTCTGGCAATTTAGACAAAACTTCAGTCATAACATTAGCCATGTCTTGTAAAGTGATTTGTAATGGCCGCCCTGATGTACTTGGCGTTACAATATCACGCACCTCCTGAGCGGGAGATGCAGGTACTGACACGTGAGGCATAACTTCCCCCTCGTTGTCTGGTGAATGTTGCTTAACATGTACAGATTGACTTTTATTTAAAGTAGCATCAATGCAATTAGTACATAAATTTCTATTGGGCTCCACCTTGGCTTTTGAACATATTGCACAAAGAGTTTCCTCTGTGTCAGACATGTTTAAACAAACTAGCAATTAGACTAGCAAGCTTGGAAATACTTTTCAACTAAATTTACAAGCAATATGAAAAAACGTTACTGTGCCTTTAAGAAGCACACAAAAAACTGACACAGTTGAATAAAAATGAACCGGATTAGTTATATAAACCAAATTTAGCAAAGGATTGCACACATTAGCAATGGATGATTAACCCTTAATATCAGAAAAAAACGTATAACAATTGACAATATAAGCGTTTTTATCACAGTCAAGCACAGTCTCACAGGTCTGCTGTGAGTGATTACCTCCCTCAAAACTAGTTTTGAAGACCCCTGAGCTCTGTGGAGACGTCCTGGATCATGCAGGGAGAAAAAGACAGACTGTGACTGAATTTCTGATGCGTAGTAAAAGCGCCAAAATAGGCCCCTCCCACTCACTCTACAACAGTGAGGGAAGCTCAGTAAACTGTTTTAATTTAAAACAACGACAGCCATGTGGAAAATAAAGCCCAAAACAATTTTCACCAAGTACCTCAGATAATTAAACGATTTAACATTCCAGTAAACGTTTAAAATCTAATATATGAAATGTCATTAAAAAGCCTGCTGCTAGTCGCTCACACTGCAAGTTAGGCTAAAAGTTATATGCATACAGTATTTTCCCAGTGAAGTGCCATTCCCCAGAAATACTTAAGTGTAAACATATATACATGTCAGCCTGATACCAGTTGCTACTACTGCATTTAAGGCTGTACTTACGTTATATCGGTATTAGCAGTATTTTCAAAGTCAATTCCATTCCTTAGAAAATAATATACTGCAACATACCTCTTTGCAGGTGAACCTGCCCGCTGTCCCCTGATCTGAAGTTACCTTACTCCTCAGAATGGCCGAGAACAGCAAACGGATCTTAGTTACGTCCGCTAAGATCATATACAAAAAACTCAGGTAGATTCTTCTTCAAATTCTGCCTGAGAAGGAAACAACACACTCCGGTGTTGTTTAAAATAACAAACTTTTGATTGAAGATATAAAAAAACTAAGTTTAATCACCACAGTCCTCTCACACATCTTATCTATTAGTTGGGTGCAAGAGAATGACTGGGTGTGACGTAGAGGGGAGGAGCTATATAGCAGCTCTGCTTGGGTGATCCTCTTGCACTTCCTGTTGGGGAGGAGTTAATATCCCATAAGTAATGATGACCCGTGGACTGACTACACTTAACAGGAGAAATAGGAGTCTCTGTGCTTGTAATAAAATTCTGATTATCCTAGCTTTGTGAAGGAATAATCTAGATTTTATTAAAGACACAGAGACAAGTATTTTCCCTCCCTTCCTTAAGGATATATAAAAATGTTTAGCATTAAGTGTGTGTGTGTGTATATATATATATATATATATATTGTATTTAATCTTCTCCACTCTGACTTTCTAGGTTTTCCAAACATACAACACCCCAATTAGGAAATTCTTATCCTGGTTTTGGATCTTCTACAGAGCATTGATTCTTCTATCAAGTTGCTACCTAATTGTTCATCTCTGTTTTACAAAATGTTTGTTTGTCTCATATATGGTTTTTCCAGTTTCTTCATTGGTGGATCCTTCATACTGATGTTTCCTTTCCTGTTGAATCTTCTTCCAGTTCGCATCAAAGAAGAAAGAGGAGGATTAGGGACTATTTGGACTGTATATGGGTATTATGACACTGCTCATTGGTTGATTTCATCTGCTAATTTGAATACTTGTTCTTCATTGGCTGTTAACTGTGTTTTGCTTTTATTGTTATTTACCTGTAATATACCTTATTGTCTATGAAAAGCTGCATTAATAGTAAAAGAGAAGGAAAGCAAAATACTTGTCTCAGTGTCTTTAATAAAATCTAGATTATTCCTTCACAAAGCTAGGATAATTAAAATTATCAAGGCCATGATCATCATGCCTGATGCAACAGTATCCTAGCATTTGTTAAACGCTAGGATTGACCATTGGAAAGAATAATGAGGACTTTCATTCATGTAGTTTAAAATACTTTATGCAGAAAGCTCCTTTATTTGTTTCAAGTGTTCACAGCACTGAGCTGTTCGGGCAGCCCATGACATAATGCTGTTTTGCTAAGAGGTGACGTTTCCACCTCTTAGCAAATAGTGTGCAGGAAATGAGGCATCACAAGGCACCAAGCCGTATTTCCCACACGTCTATGGGCTAAGAGGTGAAAACGTCACCTCTCAAGCAAAACAGCGTTCTACCGTGGGCAGCTCACTGGGGCAAACGCTTGAAACAAATAAAGGAGCTTTCTGCATGAACTTTAGTATTTTATACTTTATGAATAAATGTCCCCTGTATTTGTTCCAATGGTCAATCCTAGGATTTACTTTCACTTTAAGTACTCTTAAAAGTGTGTAGGAATTAAAAGATTACCACCCCCATAGATGTGTATTTACTTGCGTGGTGCCTACCCCTAAGCAAAAACAAAAGTTATGCTTACCTGATAAATTTCTTTCTCTTGTGGTGTATCCAGTCCACGGGTTCATCCATTACTTGTGGGATATTCTCCTTCCCAACAGGAAGTTGCAAGAGGACACCCACAGCAGAGCTGTCTATATAGCTCCTCCCCTAACCCCCAGCTCCAGTCATTCAACCGAAGACAAGTAAGAAAAAGGAGAAACTATAGGGTGCAGTGGTGACTGTAGTTTAAAAAAATAAAAACAGCTGCCTTAAAGTGACAGGGCGGGCCGTGGACTGGATACACCACAAGAGAAAGAAATTTATCAGGTAAGCATAAATTTTGTTTTCTCTTGTAAGGTGTATCCAGTCCACGGGTTCATCCATTACTTGTGGGATACCAATACCAAAGCTTTAGGACACGGATGAAGGGAGGGACAAGGCAGGAACTTAAACGGAAGGCACCACTGCCTGTAAGACCTTTCTCCCAAAAATAGCCTCCGAGGAAGCAAAAGTATCAAATTTGTAGAATTTAGAAAAAGTATGAAGCGAAGACCAAGTCGCCGCCTTACAAATCTGTTCAACAGAGGCCTCATGTTTAAAAGCCCATGTGGAAGCTACCGCTCTAGTAGAATGAGCTGTAATTCTTTCAGGAGGCTGCTGGCCAGCAGTCTCATAAGCTAAACGGATTATGCTTCTTAGCCAAAAAGAAAGAGAAGTTGCCGAAGCCTTTTGGCCTCTCCTCTTTCCAGAGTAGACAACAAACAATGCAGATGTTTGACGAAAATCCTTAGTAGCTTGCAAATAAAACTTTAAAGCACGAACCACGTCAAGATTGTGTAACAGACGTTCCTTCTTTGAAGAAGGATTAGGACACAGTGACGGAACAACAAATTTCCTGATTGATATTCCTATTAGATACTACCTTAGGAAGAAACCCAGGTTTGGTACGCAAAACTACCTTATCTGCATGGAAGATCAGATAAGGGGAATCACACTGCAAGGCAGATAACTCTGAAACTCTTCGAGCCGAAGAGATAGCTACTAAAAACAGAACTTTTCAAGATAAAAGCTTGATATCTATGGAATGCAAGGGTTCAAACGGAACCCCTTGAAGAACTTTAAGAACTAAATTTAAACTCCATGGCGGAGCAACAGGTTTAAACACAGGCCTGATTCTAACCAAAGCCTGACAAAACGCCTGAACGTCTGGAACATCAGCCAGGCGCTTGTGCAAAAGAATAGACAGAGCAGAAATCTGTCCCTTTAAGGAACTAGCCGATAATCCCTTTTCCAATCCTTCTTGGAGAAAAGATAGTATCCTAGGAATCCTGACCTTACTCCACGAGTAACCCTTGGATTCACACCAATGAAGATATTTACACCATATCTTATGATAGATTTTCCTGGTGACAGGCTTTCGAGCCTGAATCAAGGTATCAATGACCGACTCGGAGAAACCACGTTTTGATAAAATCAAGCGTTCAATCTCCAAGCAGTCAGACGCAGAGAAACTAAATTTGGATGTTTGAATGGACCTTGGAGTAGAAGGTCCTGCCTCAGCGGCAGAGTCCATGCTGGGAAGGATGACATGTCCACCAGATCTGCATACCAAGTCCTGCGTGGCCACGCAGGTGCTATCAAAATCACCGAAGCTCTCTCCTGCTTGATCTTGGCAATCAGACGAGGGAGGAGAGGAGATGGTGGAAACACATAAGCCAGGCTGAAGGACCAGGGCACTGCTAGGGCATCTATCAGCGTTGCCTGGGGATCCCTTGACCTGGACCCGTAACGAGGAAGCTTGGCGTTCTGACGAGACGCCATCAGATCCAGTTCTGGTTTGCCCCATAGTTGAATCAGCTGGGCAAATACCTCCGGATGGAGCTCCAACTCCCCCGGATGAAAAGTCTGCCGACTTAGAAAGTCTGCCTCCCAGTTCTCTACTCCTAGGATATGGATAGCAGAGAGATGGCAAGAGTGAACCTCTGCCCATAGAATTATCTTGGAAACTTCCATCATTTCCAGGGGACTCCTTGTTCCCCCCTGAGACAAATCTGTGTAGTCCCCATCCCACTGATTGAGCATGCAAAGTTGCAGTGGTCTGAGATGTAGGCGGGCAAACGGAACTATGTCCATTGCCGCTACCATAAGGCCGATCATTTCCATACACTGAGCTACTGACGGCCGAGAAGTGGAATAAAGAGCACGGCAAGAAGTTAGAAGCTTTGATAGCCTGACCTCTGTCAAAAAATTTTGAATTTCTACCGAATCTATCAGAGTTCCTAGGAAGGAAACTCTTGTGAGAGGAGAGAGTGAACTCTTTTCTCTGTTCACCTTCCACCCGTGACACCTCAGAAAGGCCAGAACAATGTCCGTATGGGACTTGGTGATTTGAAAAGTTGACGCCTGGATCAGGATGTCGTCTAGGTAGGGAGCCACCGCTATGCCCCGCGGCCTCAGAACCGCCAGAAGAGACCCTAGAACCATCATAAAGATTCTTGGCGCCGTGGCTAATCTGAAGGGAAGATCCACAAACCGGTAATGCCTGTCTAGGAAGGCGAACCTGAGGAACTGATGATCTCTGTGAATCGTAATGTGGAGATAAGCATCCTTTAAGTCCACAGTAGTCATATATTGACCCTCCTGGATCATAGGGAGGATGGTTCGGATTGTCTCCATCTTGAACGATGGGACCCTGAGAAATTTGTTTAGGATCTTGAGATCCAAGATTGGTCTGAACGTTCCCTCTTCTTGAACGCAACGTAAGAATGCCTCTCTCTTTATCTGGTTTGCAGATAGTTGTGAGAGGTGAAATCTCCCCTTTGGAGACGAACCTTTGAATTCCAGAAGATATCCCTGGGAAACAATCTCTAGTGCCCAGGGATCCTGGAAGTCTCTTGCCCAAGCGTGAGCGAAGAGAGAAAGTCTGCCCCCTACTAGATCCGGTCCCGGATCGGGGGCTACTCCTTCATGCTGTCTTAGAGTCAGCAGCAGGTTTTTTGGCCTGCTTCCCCTTGTTCCAAGCCTGGTTAGGTCTCCAGACTGGTTTGGACTGGGCAAAATTTCCCTCTTGTTTTGCATGAGAAGAAGCTGAAGCTGCGCCACTCTTGAAGTTTCGAAAGGAACAAAAATTATTCTGTTTGGTCCTTAACTTATTGGACCTATCCTGAGGAAGGGCGTGACCTTTTCCTCCAGTAATATCAGAAATGATCTCCTTCAGACCGGGCCCGAATAGGGTCTGTCCCTTGAAGGGGATGTTTAGAAGCTTAGACTTTGAAGTAACGTCTGCTGACCAGGATTTAAGCCATAGCGCCCTACGCGCCAGAATAGCAAAACCTGAATTCTTAGCCGTTAGCTTGGTTAAATGAAAAACGGCGTCAGAAATAAAGGAATTAGCTAACTTAAGAGCTTTAATCCTGTCTAAAATATCATCTAACGGGGTCTCCACCTGTAGAGCCTCTTCAAGAGACTCGAACCAAAAAGCCGCTGCAGCAGTAACTGGGGCAATGCATGCAAGAGGCTGGATAATAAAACCTTGATGTATAAAGATTTTCTTAAGAAGACCCTCCAATTTTTTATCCATAGGATCTAGGAAAGCACAACTGTCCTCGACGGGGATAGTTGTACGCTTAGCTAGGGTAGAGACTGCTCCCTCCACCTTAGGGACCGTCTGCCACGAGTCCCGTATGGCGGCATCTATGGGAAACATCTTTTTAAACGCAGGAGGGGGAGAGAACAGCACACCTGGTCTATCCCATTCCTTAGTAATAATTTCCGAAAACCTCTTAGGGACTGGAAAAACATCAGTGTAAACAGGCACTGGAAAGTATTTGTCCATCTTACACAATTTCTCTGGAACTACAATGGGTTCACAGTCATCCAGAGTCGCTAAAACCTCCCTAAGCAATAAGCGGAGGTGTTCAAGCTTAAATTTAAACGCTGTCATTTCAGAATCAGACTGAAGCAACGCCTTCCCTGAATCTGAAATGTCACCCACAGATAGAAGCTCTCCTGCCTCAGCTTCTGAGTATTGTGAGGGTATATCGGACACAGGTATTAAAGCGTCAGAAAGCTCTGTATTAGTGCTAGCCCCAGAGCCGTCTCGCTTTCCCTGTAACCCTGGCAGTTTGGACAATACCTCTGAGAGGGTAGCATTCATAACTGCCGCCATGTCCTGTAAGGTAAAAGAATTAGACGCGCTAGATGTACTTGGCGTCACTTGAGCGGGAGTTATAGGTTCTGACACATGGGGAGAGCTAGATGGCATAATCTCCCTTTTTTCAGTCAGAGAATCCTCTGGAGATAAATCTTTAAGTGCCATAATATGGTCTTTATAGTTTACAGAAATTTCAGTACATTTGGTACACATTCTAAGAGGGGGTTCCACAATGGCTTCCAAACATATTGAACAAGGAGTTTCCTCTATGTCAGACATGTTTAACAGACTAGTAATGAGACAAGCAAGCTTGGAAAACACTTTAATAAAGGTGAAACAGCAATTAAACAAAAATGTTACTGTGCCTTTAAGAGAAAAAAACTAGCAAAACAGTGAAAAAATATAGTAAAGTCTTCGAAATTTTTACAGTGTGTGTAAGGGACTAAATCAACATTGCACCCACTTGCAAAAGGATGGTTAACCCCTTAGCCCCTAAACCGGATTTAAAAAACGTCAACCACCGGTAAAAGACCATTGAGCACCTTGCCACAGCTCTGCTGAGGCTCCTACCTGCCCTCAAATACGATTTAGGGAAGAAATAAACCCTTTATAAAAGGTCCTCAGATGCCAAAGGACTCCTCTAGGGAAGCTGGATGTCTCAGTCTGAAGGAAACTGCGCATCTAGAGCGAGAAAATAGGCCCCTCCCACCACGTACTGGATGTCAGAGGGGTCTTAAGAAAATACTCCTAGGAGTATCTGACTAGCCATGTGGAAAACTAGGCCCCAAATAAAGACTTATCTCCCTCAGAGAAAAAATGTCCTATTTATAAAAAACATGCAAACGTTTTGTCACTAAGTAATATTAACATGAGTATTACCCTGTTTTGTAAGCATGATCCCAGTCGTTGTTAAATCACTGCATCAAGCTTACCTCAAATACACAAGGCTCCGTCAGCATTTTCTAGAACTTATTCATCTCTCTAGAAATAAAAATACTTAACATACCTCAAAGCAGGTAATCTGCAGACCGTTCCCCCAACTGAGGTTTTCCCATACTCTTCAGTTATGTGTGAGAACAGCAATGGACCTTAGTTACAAACCGCTAAGATCATCAACCTCCAGGCAGAATTCTTCTTCTAATTTCTGCCTGAGAGTAAAACAGTACAACGCCGGTACCGTTTAAAAATAAACTCTTGATTGAAGGTAACACTACACTAAATCACCATATATCTCTTGATACTTCCTATCTTGTCGAGAGTTGCAAGAGAATGACTGGAGGTGGGGGTTAGGGGAGGAGCTATATAGACAGCTCTGCTGTGGGTGTCCTCTTGCAACTTCCTGTTGGGAAGGAGAATATCCCACAAGTAATGGATGAACTCGTGGACTGGATACACTTTACAAGAGAAATAAGACATTTTCAGTATAGATGGTGGGCTTTTTGTTTGCACAGGCAAAAGCTGCTTTTGCAAATGATGACATAAATATATGGGGTTATTTGTAAAACAATTCCACACACCCCAACAAGTAATAGATCACTGGAAACAAATTATTGTCCATTTAATACTTCAAGGGGCAGTAAACCTACAAAATAATGTTATATAATTCTGCACATATTGCAGAATTTTATAACATTATCTTAGCGTAAACTTTATGCAACATAATATTGCAGCTAAAATTTGATTATAAGAGAGGATTTTTCAGACCGCCGCTCTTGCTCTACTGAGCGGGTCTGGTTTTCCCCCTGAGCGCATCTGGGCAGCTGTCAAGTCACAGCCTGGCCCAATCGCGCCATTACACTCAATGTAGCTCGCCCCTGCTCTGTCTGATAGCGGGAGCGAGCTACATTGAGTGTAATGGCGCGATCGAGCCGGGCTGTGACTAGACAGCTGCACAGATGCGCTCAGGGGGAAACCCAAACCCGCTCAGTAAAGCAAGAGCGGCAGTCTGAAAAATCCTCTGTTATAATCAAATTTTAGCTGCAATATTGTTGCTTAAAGTTTGCGCTAAGATAATGTTATATAATGCTGCACTATGTGCAGAATTATATAACATTTTGTAGGTTTACTGCCCCTTTAATGACAGGCAACATAGTAAGTGGAATTAAGATGAGAACTTCAAACCAATGAATTGCACACAAAACTTTTTTTTTTTTTTTAAATATATTTATATGGGCACACTATAAGGCATGAAGATTGTGCAGAATACAAGACCTAAAAACCTACTGTATGCTCAAGTAATAGCCTATTACAAAGCAGTGCTAAAGAGTGATCAAAATTATGGAGCCTATATAATATTTTTAAGAATCTTTATTTATATATAAAGAAAACCTGTTTATTTTCTTTTATATTTAACATGCAGAAAGAAAATAAGTAAAACCTATTTGCACGCTTTACTTATACCCAGGGACCCAACTGATCAGAAGTACTTTGAGATACTCATCTTTGGTTCTGCAACTAGTGAAAGCTGCAAAAAAATTAATAAATGTACAGTTAAACAAATTACATGTAAATGGCCAGTAGATGAGAATGGTGTCTAGTTTATGCCTGTTTTGTAACTAAAAATTATACATATTTCTGTAATGCATTGTGTTGCCACAAGTGTTGATAAAATGCATGTACACAGTATATAGCAGTGCAAGATTCAGAAAATAAACACTTAATTTTCTCTCTGTATTTAATTTTTTTTTCTTCTTAAAATGCCCTTGTTAAAGCTAAAAGATCTGAAATATATCCAGTGCTGCCCAATCTAATCTCCTAAAAATGGAGGTATTTTGTTCATAAATCCAAACTATACAGGACACCCAAAAATAAATTCAAAGGTGTTATAAAACAGAAGAGTCAGTTTCCTGATGGCTTTTGAAAAAGGTCCAAGATTGTCTGCTGCTTGTTGCTTGGTCTCAGAACTTTTATCCTTTCAGTTGATGACCCTTCAACATTTGAAACTTTACATTGCTGCAAGACACGGAGAGATCTTATTCTGGGTTTTGGAGTAGGTTTCTTGTTTTCATCTGGAGATTCCTCTCCCTTGACCTGAAAAGGAATGGGCTTTGACTCTGACTTTTTTGTTGGTGTGCATGCTGAATAATCCTTTACATTATTCCCTCTCTTGGGCCTCAGCTCATATTCATCAGGAGAACCCTTTTGTCTAATGACTTGATTAAATTCCTTGTCTAATTCCCTCTGTAATTGCAGAGCAAATAGTCTATCCTCTTCCTCCTGTTTCCTTTTCTCAAAGAGATTCTGTTCAAGCTCCATCAACTGTCCTGCATGGAAACTATGCTCCATGTCCTCCAGTATAGGTAGTTTTCGCCTTTTCTTTTCACTGCTGCAATCTTCCAATACTTCCTCAGAATCTAGGCAGCAATCTTTGGATTTTCGTTTAGACACCACTACAGCATGCAATCTTGGTGGGCTACCCAAAACATTCTGTGTTTCATGGCTATGTGAGCTGGAAGCACTTGGGGTGGAGATGTTTTCTTGACCTTTGCTCATGTCCCTTATCATACTGTCCATTTTCTCTACTACTACATTTTCATTTGTATGTAAATTATATGCTCCCATTTTATAATTGGTTCCAATTGTTCTACCAACTGTCTGGCTGCCATGGTAACTTCCTAATGCAGAACAGTCTGTCAGTATTGGAGCACCAATGGTATTGTTGCTTTCCTGTTCTGGACTATGTGGGCTGAAGAAAGGGGATTGAGGTGTAAGTGTGGGCATCTCATTTTCCTCCTCATCCCCCACTAAACTTACACCTGTCTCCTGCAGGAAAAAAAAAAAAAAAAAAAAAAAAACAGGAAGGCAATTAGTGTTAATATAAATCCTGCACACATCACAGAATGAAAGTTATTAATTTGCTTAATTTTTTAAATTAAATTACACACAAATTGTTTTATGTAGAAAAAAAAACTATTCTTACCTGATAAATTTATTTCATGGTGGATAGAGTCCACAAGCCGTAACAGTTGGGATTAAACTCCGCCACCAGGAGGCAGGCAAAAATTACCCAAAACGTCAAGAGCTTTAATTCCTCTCACTCCCCAATTCCCCTCAGTCTGCCGTATAACCAAGAAATGTAGAAGAAACTGAAAAGCAGGAAGAACAAAGCAGGGTAATGGAGGTGCATGACAAAACTGTCAGATAAAAAAACTGAATATTGGGCGAGTCTCATGGCCTCTTACCACCAAGAAAAAGATTTTTTTTAGGTAAGCACAAAGTATGTTTTCTTTCATAAAGTGGTAAGAGTCCACGAGCCATAACAGTTGGGATCCAATACCAAAGTCGTGGAGTCCACTTTACTACGAAAAAAGGGTAGGACAAAAACTAAGCTGGCACATCATTGACCAGACCCTGCTTCCTGGAGAACCTTCCTGCAAAAAGCAGCATCCGAAAAGGCATAAACATCAAAATGATAAAATTTTGTGAAGGTATAAAGAGAATACAGAGTAACAGCTTTGCATACCTGTTCAATAGATGCCTCATTTCTAAAAGGCCCAAGATATGAAAACAGATCTAATAGAATGAGCAGTGATATGAGGTGGTGGAGATTTTCCCACCTCTAAGTAAGCCAAAGTGACCACAGAAGCCTTTTGACCCTTACGCTGTCCTTAAGAGCTGAATCACCGTCTCTGTATGCAAAGAGTCCAGGGAAAAGGAGGGAGCCTGAACCAGTATGTTAGCCAAATAAGGAGCAACTGAGATCCCTCTCACTCTTATATAACAAACAACAGGGCTCCCAAAACCTTGGTGAAGTTGCTAAACTAAAAACGAAGAGCCGCAAGCTGATGATTGTCTCGAAAAGCAAAACGGAGAAATGTGTGATGTTCACTGTGAATAGGAATATGCAGGAAATCATCTTTCAGCTCTATAGTGGTCATATATTGACCATGTTGAACTAAGTGTAGAATTGTGTGAAATATCTCCATTTTGAAGGTATGAACTCTCAGAAACTTGTTCAGATACTTTAAATCCAGAATTGGTCTGAAAGTACCCTCCTTCTTTGAAACCTTATCAGCCGATCAAGTCTTTAACCACAACACCCTTTGAGTTAGTACAGCAAGAGCCGCATTCTTTGCATTTAAACAATATCCATGGTTGCATTGCAAATAATGGAATTTGCCACCTTGATCACCCTCAAGCGATTCTGTACTTCTTAAAAAGAGAAGTTTCCTCTGTGACTAGTTCAGTAACTGAATAGCACCACAAGGTGACTGCACCAGTCGGACAGGAAATGCCAACAACTGGTTTGAAGAGAAAACCCACTTGTAAAAAAGCCTTCCTGAAATAGGCCTCCAATTTCCTGCCCATTGGGTCATTAAAAGAAGTGCTGTCCTCCAAAGAAATAGTGGTTCTTCTAGCCAGAGTAGATATGGCACAACTACCTTTGGAATAGGATTTCCAAACCTCAGAATGAGATACTGGAACAGGAAACATCTTAAATTTTGGAGATTGGACAAACTGAATAGCCGGCTTTTCCAACTCCTTCGAAATAACCTGAGAAATGGCATCAAGAACTGGAAAAACCTCTGCAGGTTTAGAGACAGGTTTAAACAAAAGGTCCAGTTGTTTTACTGTCCGATTTTCAGTTGAAAATGACTGTTGCACCCTCAACGTCACTTAAACCTCATGAAGAACAGACTGTAGATGCTGTAGTCTCAACAAAAAGGGAGACGGTTCTGAATCTTGTTCAGAAGCAGAATCCTGATCCTCTGGCAGAAGTTCGCCTTCAGAAAAAGAATCAGCTGATTCTGACTCATTAGAAAGTTGAAGGATTTTCTTTTTCTTAGAAAGACCAGCAGTTTGGTCAGAAACCACATAAACTGTGCCTCCCTGTAACAGATGCTTGCCCTAAGGCGACATCACCCCAATATCTAATCGGAAATGGGGGGGAACCAAATTTCCTCCATGAGAAGAACACACTGGAGGGGGACAAGTACTTCAGCATAGCTGCACTGTGGGAAGATCTGAACTATTTTGCAAAGTAAACATTGGCCTAAGGAGAAATGTCCGGAGATCCGTCCTCTGAACGAGGTTAGGTGTAGTGGGGACAGTTCTGGATTGCTCCATACCTTCTGGTAGGCTCTTGAACAGCAGAATTGTCTTATCCAGCATATTACTTGACAATATAAGCTAATCAATACCATCTAGATAAATATCAATGCACAAAAACTGAGAATTGGTAAAAAATACAACCTTTACACTAAAGCTCACAAGTAAAATTATTATTATTATTGGTTATTTGTAGAGCGTCAACAGATTCCGCAGCGCTATAAACAAAGGCAGAATAAAACAAAACAATTATAGGGATCAAATGGGTAGAGGGCCCAGCCAAGAGTCGCACTGTTTTAGTCAGCTCTTAAGAAGGTGATCTAAAAACAGCTGGACTCTTAGGCATACATGCTAAGAGGATTCAGGGGATAGCAATGGAGGAGAGGAACTGGTAATAAGAAAGGTTAGTGTAGGTTGTATGCATCCCTGAACAGTAGAGTCTTTAGGGAGCGCGTGTAGCTTTCAAAACAAGGGGAGAGTCTTGTGGAGCGAGGCAGAGTTCCACAAGATGGGAGCCAGTCTGGAGAAGTCCTGTAAAACGGGAGTGTGATGAGGTAACAAGAGAGAGGAGGTGGTCATGAACAGAGCGAAGGCGACGGGAGGGAGAGTATCTGGAGACAAGGTCTGAGATACATGGGGAGCACTGCAGTTGAGGGCTTTGTATGTCAGAATTTTGTGTTTAATCCTAGAAAGAAGAGGAAGCCAGTGAAGGGAATGGTAGAGAGGTGCAGCAGATGAAGAGTGATGTGTAAGGAAGATGATCCTGGCAGAGGCATTCATTATGGATTGTAAAGGAGCTAGGCGGCAGCTGGGGAGACCAGAGAGGACAGAGTTGCAGTAATCGAGGCAGGAAAGGATGAGAGAGTGGATTTAAATCTTAGTTGTGTCTTGTGTAAGGAAATGTCTAATTTTAGAGATGTTTTAAAAAGGTGGAAGCGGCAGGCTTTAGCCAAGGACTGAATATGAGGAGTGAAAGAAAGATCTGAGTCAAGTGTGATCCAAGACATCGGGCATGTGGGGAAGGGGTAATGATGGAGTTGTCGACAGTTAGAGAGAGATTGGGGGTGGAGATTTTGGAAGAAGGGGGGAAAATAACTTATGACAAACTTTGAGACCAATAAATGCAGCAAAACCCCTCTGCTTAGGACTGTTAACCTAACCAGCTGCAGGAAAGCTCCTAATGTGCATTCTGATGGAGACCTCACCGGAACTAAATTTGCAGGACCGCTCAGACTGATCCATAGCTGCGCTGCTATGGCCGACACTGCACGGAAAGTGAAGAGGGTGGAAATACAGCGTTGAGCACACAAAACGTAGTTAAAGCCGCTGCTTCCAATCTATCCTTACTATACATAATAAACTAAAAATTTAAGTCCTTACCAGTTTAAAGCACTCCCTAACCGAAATGCTGCAGACCTACTCACTAACCTATGGTGCTGTGATGGTAAAGCATGTACTACTGACTGCCTACACTACTGCAATATAATCAGCAGAGCATCATAATGTGAGTACCCCACAATCCCTCTGGCTCTAATGTACCAAAATAGTACAGACTAGCCAAACCTGTGGCCTGTGAGTGAGGAACGGCTTACTTAACCTAATATACACTCACCTACTGACCTTACCTGTGTCCAGTAGAAAAGCCACCAGCCAAGTTAGATGACACTAACTCAGGATACTATTCAGGATGTACCTCAACGTAGCCAACAGTAAGTGACTAAGGACCAGTCTCAGTGACCACTTTGGTAGGCTATTTAATAACTCCCACAAAAGATTTACATTTACCAGCCATGGCACTCCTATGCACCCCTTTGTTCTCAGTCCTCTGAAGGGGGTGATGGGCTTCACTGCATTTTGAGCACCCCTTTGAGTCAAGTATTTGCAGCAATGCACCTTTCACCCATGAAGTAAAAAATTAAGACTATGGGGGAGTCAGGAAGTGAGAGGGATTAAAGTTTTTAATGTGTTGGGTAATTTTTGTCTACCTCCTGGTGGAGGGAGTTTAACCCCGAGTGCCAAGGACTGCTCTGAGCCGTCGCAAATTGTCCCAGTCCGGTTCTGACGAAGGCTCAGAGCCGTCGCTAGCACTCACCCACCTTGAGGGCAATCTGGGGCCTCCTACTGACTCCCCACCCTTGCGATCTGGCCTGTATAGTGACAGGCATCACCTGGGCTTCGCGTTTTGCACCGCGACGTCACGCTCAATGACGTGATGACGTCACCGTGCAACTTTATTTAAAAATTACAATGGACAGTATAGGGAAATGGGGGCATGCTGCTTAGAAGCCTGTATTTCAGGCATCTAAGAAGCTACAGTCCCCCAAGACCCCCCTTTGGAAAGGTAATCGCTGTCTTGGGGATCTGAACACAAAAAAACAGAATTTATGTTTACCTGATAAATTACTTTCTCCAACGGTGTGTCCGGTCCACGGCGTCATCCTTACTTGTGGGATATTCTCTTCCCCAACAGGAAATGGCAAAGAGCCCAGCAAAGCTGGTCACATGATCCCTCCTAGGCTCCGCCTACCCCAGTCATTCGACCGACGTTAAGGAGGAATATTTGCATAGGAGAAACCATATGGTACCGTGGTGACTGTAGTTAAAGAAAATAAATTATCAGACCTGATTAAAAAAACCAGGGCGGGCCGTGGACCGGACACACCGTTGGAGAAAGTAATTTATCAGGTAAACATAAATTCTGTTTTCTCCAACATAGGTGTGTCCGGTCCACGGCGTCATCCTTACTTGTGGGAACCAATACCAAAGCTTTAGGACACGGATGAAGGGAGGGAGCAAATCAGGTCACCTAAATGGAAGGCACCACGGCTTGCAAAACCTTTCTCCCAAAAATAGCCTCAGAAGAAGCAAAAGTATCAAACTTGTAAAATTTGGTAAAAGTGTGCAGTGAAGACCAAGTCGCTGCCCTACATATCTGATCAACAGAAGCCTCGTTCTTGAAGGCCCATGTGGAAGCCACAGCCCTAGTGGAATGAGCTGTGATTCTTTCGGGAGGCTGCCGTCCGGCAGTCTCGTAAGCCAATCTGAGGATGCTTTTAATCCAAAAAGAGAGAGAGGTAGAAGTTGCTTTTTGACCTCTCCTTTTACCGGAATAAACAACAAACAAGGAAGATGTTTGTCTAAAATCCTTTGTAGCATCTAAATAGAATTTTAGAGCGCGAACAACATCCAAATTGTGCAACAAACGTTCCTTCTTTGAAACTGGTTTCGGACACAGAGAAGGTACGATAATCTCCTGGTTAATGTTTTTGTTAGAAACAACTTTTGGAAGAAAACCAGGTTTAGTACGTAAAACCACCTTATCTGCATGGAACACCAGATAAGGAGGAGAACACTGCAGAGCAGATAATTCTGAAACTCTTCTAGCAGAAGAAATTGCAACTAAAAACAAAACTTTCCAAGATAATAACTTAATATCAACGGAATGCAAGGGTTCAAACGGAACCCCCTGAAGAACTGAAAGAACTAAGTTGAGACTCCAAGGAGGAGTCAAAGGTTTGTAAACAGGCTTAATTCTAACCAGAGCCTGAACAAAGGCTTGAACATCTGGCACAGCGGCCAGCTTTTTGTGAAGTAACACAGACAAGGCAGAAATCTGTCCCTTCAGGGAACTTGCAGATAATCCTTTTTCCAATCCTTCTTGAAGGAAGGATAGAATCCTAGGAATCTTAACCTTGTCCCAAGGGAATCCTTTAGATTCACACCAACAGATATATTTTTTCCCAAATTTTGTGGTAAATCTTTCTAGTTACAGGCTTTCTGGCCTGAACAAGAGTATCGATAACAGAATCTGAGAATCCTCGCTTCGATAAGATCAAGCGTTCAATCTCCAAGCAGTCAGCTGGAGTGAAACCAGATTCGGATGTTCGAACGGACCCTGAACAAGAAGGTCTCGTCTCAAAGGTAGCTTCCAAGGAGGAGCCGATGACATATTCACCAGATCTGCGTACCAAGTCCTGCGTGGCCACGCAGGAGCTATCAAGATCACCGACGCCCTCTCCTGATTGATCCTGGCTACCAGCCTGGGGATGAGAGGAAACGGCGGGAACACATAAGCTAGTTTGAAGGTCCAAGGTGCTACTAGTGCATCCACTAGAGCCGCCTTGGGATCCCTGGATCTGGACCCGTAGCAAGGAACTTTGAAGTTCTGACGAGAGGCCATCAGATCCATGTCTGGAATGCCCCACAGCTGAGTGACTTGGGCAAAGATTTCCGGATGGAGTTCCCACTCCCCCGGATGCAATGTCTGACGACTCAGAAAATCCGCTTCCCAATTTTCCACTCCTGGGATGTGGATAGCAGACAGGTGGCAGGAGTGAGACTCCGCCCATAGAATGATTTTGGTCACTTCTTCCATCGCCAGGGAACTCCTTGTTCCCCCCTGATGGTTGATGTACGCAACAGTTGTCATGTTGTCTGATTGAAACCGTATGAACTTGGCCCTCGCTAGCTGAGGCCAAGCCTTGAGAGCATTGAATATCGCTCTCAGTTCCAGAATATTTATCGGTAGAAGAGATTCTTCCCGAGACCAAAGACCCTGAGCTTTCAGGGATCCCCAGACCGCGCCCCAGCCCATCAGACTGGCGTCGGTCGTGACAATGACCCACTCTGGTCTGCGGAATGTCATCCCTCGTGACAGGTTGTCCAGGGACAGCCACCAACGGAGTGAGTCTCTGGTCCTCTGATTTACTTGTATCTTCGGAGACAAGTCTGTATAGTCCCCATTCCACTGACTGAGCATGCACAGTTGTAATGGTCTTAGATGAATGCGTGCAAAAGGAACTATGTCCATTGCCGCTACCATCAACCCGATCACTTCCATGCACTGAGCTATGGAAGGAAGAGGAACGGAATGAAGTATCCGACAAGAGTCTAGAAGTTTTGTTTTTCTGGCCTCTGTCAGAAAAATCCTCATTTCTAAGGAGTCTATTATTGTTCCCAAGAAGGGAACCCTTGTTGACGGAGATAGAGAACTCTTTTCCACGTTCACTTTCCATCCGTGAGATCTGAGAAAGGCCAGGACAATGTCCGTGTGAGCCTTTGCTTGAGGAAGGGACGACGCTTGAATCAGAATGTCGTCCAAGTAAGGTACTACAGCAATGCCCCTTGGTCTTAGCACAGCTAGAAGGGACCCTAGTACCTTTGTGAAAATCCTTGGAGCAGTGGCTAATCCGAAAGGAAGCGCCACGAACTGGTAATGTTTGTCCAGGAATGCGAACCTCAGGAACCGATGATGTTCCTTGTGGATAGGAATATGTAGATACGCATCCTTTAAATCCACCGTGGTCATGAATTGACCTTCCTGGATGGAAGGAAGAATAGTTCGAATGGTTTCCATCTTGAACGATGGAACCTTGAGAAACTTGTTTAAAATCTTGAGATCTAAGATTGGTCTGAACGTTCCCTCTTTTTTGGGAACTATAAACAGATTGGAGTAGAACCCCATCCCTTGTTCTCTTAATGGAACGGGATGAATCACTCCCATTTTTAACAGGTCTTCTACACAATGTAAGAATGCCTGTCTTTTTATGTGGTCTGAAGACAACTGAGACCTGTGGAACCTCCCCCTTGGGGGAAGTCCCTTGAATTCCAGAAGATAACCTTGGGAGACTATTTCTAGCGCCCAAGGATCCAGAACATCTCTTGCCCAAGCCTGAGCGAAGAGAGAGAGTCTGCCCCCCACCAGATCCGGTCCCGGATCGGGGGCCAACATTTCATGCTGTCTTGGTAGCAGTGGCAGGTTTCTTGGCCTGCTTTCCCTTGTTCCAGCCTTGCATTGGTCTCCAAGCTGGCTTGGCTTGAGAAGTATTACCCTCTTGCTTAGAGGACGTAGCACTTTGGGCTGGTCCGTTTCTACGAAAGGGACGAAAATTAGGTTTATTCTTTGCCTTGAAAGGCCGATCCTGAGGAAGGGCGTGGCCCTTACCCCCAGTGATATCCGAGATAATCTCTTTCAAGTCAGGGCCAAACAGCGTTTTCCCCTTGAAAGGAATGTTAAGTAACTTGTTCTTGGAAGACGCATCAGCCGACCAAGATTTCAACCAAAGCGCTCTGCGCGCCACAATAGCAAACCCAGAATTCTTAGCCGCTAACCTAGCCAATTGCAAAGTGGCGTCTAGGGTGAAAGAATTAGCCAATTTGAGAGCATTGATTCTGCCCATAATCTCCTCATAAGGAGGAGAATCACTGTCGACCGCCTTTATCAGCTCATCGAACCAGAAACATGCGGCTGTAGCGACAGGGACAATGCATGAAATTGGTTGTAGAAGGTAACCCTGCTGAACAAACATCTTTTTAAGCAAACCTTCTAATTTTTTATCCATAGGATCTTTGAAAGCACAACTATCCTCTATGGGTATAGTGGTGCGTTTGTTTAAAGTGGAAACCGCTCCCTCGACCTTGGGGACTGTCTGCCATAAGTCCTTTCTGGGGTCGACCATAGGAAACAATTTTTTAAATATGGGGGGAGGGACGAAAGGAATACCGGGCCTTTCCCATTCTTTATTAACAATGTCCGCCACCCGCTTGGGTATAGGAAAAGCTTCTGGGAGCCCCGGCACCTCTAGGAACTTGTCCATTTTACATAGTTTCTCTGGGATGACCAACTTGTCACAATCATCCAGAGTGGATAATACCTCCTTAAGCAGAATGCGGAGATGTTCCAACTTAAATTTAAATGCAATCACATCAGGTTCAGCTTGTTGAGAAATGTTCCCTGAATCAGTAATTTCTCCCTCAGACAAAACCTCCCTGGCCCCATCAGACTGAGTTAGGGGCCCTTCAGAAATATTAATATCAGCGTCGTCATGCTCTTCAGTATCTAAAACAGAGCAGTCGCGCTTACGCTGATAAGTGTTCATTTTGGCTAAAATGTTTTTGACAGAATTATCCATTACAGCCGTTAATTGTTGCATAGTAAGGAGTATTGGCGCGCTAGATGTACTAGGGGCCTCCTGAGTGGGCAAGACTCGTGTAGACGAAGGAGGGAATGATGCAGTACCATGCTTACTCCCCTCACTTGAGGAATCATCTTGGGCATCATTGTCATTGTCACATAAATCACATTTATTTAAATGAATAGGAATTCTGGCTTCCCCACATTCAGAACACAGTCTATCTGGTAGTTCAGACATGTTAAACAGGCATAAACTTGATAACAAGTACAAAAAACGTTTTAAAATAAAACCGTTACTGTCACTTTAAATTTTAAACTGAACACACTTTATTACTGCAAATGCGAAAAAACATGAAGGAATTGTTCAAAATTCACCAAATTTTCACCAGTGTCTTAAAGCCTTAAAAGTATTGCACACCAAATTTGGAAGCTTTAACCCCTTACAGTCCCTGGTATCTGCTTTGCTGAGACCCAACCAAGCCCCAAGGGGAATACGATACCAAATGACGCCTTCAGAAAGTCTTTTCTAAGTATCAGAGCTCCTCTCACATGCGACTGCATGCCATGCCTCTCAAAAACAAGTGCGCAACACCGGCGCGAAAATGAGGCTCTGCCTATGCTTTGGGAAAGCCCCTAAAGAATAAGGTGTCTAAAACAGTGCCTGCCGATATTATTATATCAAAATACCCAGATAAAATGATTCCTCAAGGCTAAATATGTGTTAATAATCAATCGATTTAGCCCAAAAAAAGTCTACAGTCTTAATAAGCCCTTTTTGAAGCCCTTATTTACAATCGTAATAAACATGGCTTACCGGATCCCAGAGGGAAAATGACAGCTTCCAGCATTACATCGTCTTGTTAGAATGTGTCATACCTCAAGCAGCAAGAGACTGCTCACTGTTCCCCCAACTGAAGTTAATTGCTCTCAACAGTCCTGTGTGGAACAGCCATGGATTTTAGTGACGGTTGCTAAAATCATTTTCCTCATACAAACAGAAATCTTCATCTCTTTTCTGTTTCTGAGTAAATAGTACATACCAGCACTATTTCAAAATAACAAACTCTTGATTGAATAATAAAAACTACAGTTAAACACTAAAAAACTCTAAGCCATCTCCGTGGAGATGTTGCCTGTACAACGGCAAAGAGAATGACTGGGGTAGGCGGAGCCTAGGAGGGATCATGTGACCAGCTTTGCTGGGCTCTTTGCCATTTCCTGTTGGGGAAGAGAATATCCCACAAGTAAGGATGACGCCGTGGACCGGACACACCTATGTTGGAGAAAAGTAAAAAAAAAAAAAAAAAGTAAAAAAACAAACAAAATAAAAACCCTCAAATCCAGCTTAGCACCCAGATGGGAAATTGCTTAGCACTCAAAGGGTAAATCATAACTGTTATGGCTTGTGGACTCTCACCACCTTATGAAAGAAATATCCTGTGATGACCCAATTTACCAAAGGTAAAATACCCTAATCAAACTAACCAAAACCACTCACCACGTTTAACCCTAACCATGATTTACTCCATCAACCCCCAATTAATCACCCCCCATTACAAATCATTTGCACTAAAATGTATACATCCATATTATGCGTCTCTCCATTGGTAATAACCACCACAATTATAACTTAAAAGTATGTGTGTGTCATTTGATTTAAATCAAATCCACCCTGATTTAAATCACTAGTCAGAAAGACTTAATTTAAATCAGTTTTCTTCAAGGTTTAATTTTCAGAATACATTTTTCAGATTATTTTTCCACTTGTCAGAAAATTATTAATAATGGTATATATAACTAAATCAGTTCATAGAGAATTATGAAATTATGGGGAGGTGAAGTATCTCCAGTTTTAAATAGGTTAATCATTTATATTTGATCAACATAAAAAGGAGAAAAATAATCATTACCTTAACAAAACAGAATTTATGCTTACCTGATAAATTACTTTCTCTTGTGGTGTATCCAGTCCACGGATTCATCCTTTACTTGTGGGATATTCTCCTTCCCTACAGGCAAAGAGAGCACACAGCAGAGCTGATCATATAGCTCCCCCTCTAGCTCCACCCCCCAGTCATTCGACCGAAGGTTAGGAAGAAAAAGGAGAAACCATAGGGTGCAGTGGTGACTGTAGTTTAAACAAAAAAAATCTACCTGACTTAATAGCCAGGGCGGGCCGTGGACTGGATACACCACAAGAGAAAGTAATTCATCAGGTAAGCATAAATTCTGTTTTCTCTTGTAAGGTGTATCCAGTCCACGGATTCATCCTTTACTTGTGGGATACCAATACCAAAGCTTTAGGACACAGATGAAGGGAGGGAACAAGACAGGTACCTTAAACGGAAGGCACCACTGCTTGTAAAACCTTTCTCCCAAAAATAGCCTCTGAAGAAGCAAAAGTATCGAATTTGTAAAATTTGGAAAAAGTATGCAGCGAAGACCAAGTCGCTGCCTTACAAATCTGTTCAACAGAAGCCTCATTTTTAAAAGCCCATGTGGAAGCCACTGCTCTGGTAGAAAGAGCAGTAATTGTTTCAGGAGGCTGCTGGCCAGCAGTCTCATAGGCCAAACGGATGATGCTTTTCAGCCAAAGGGAAAGAGAGGTAGCGGTCACCTTCTGACCTCTCCTCTTACCAGAGTAGATAAACAAAGAAGTTGTTTGTCTGAAATCCTTAGTTGCTTGTAAATAGAACTTTAAGGCACGAACCACATCAAGATTGTGTAACAGACGTTCCTTCTTCGACGAAGGATTAGGACACAGAGAAGGAACAACAATTTCCTGGTTAATATTCTTATTAGACACAACCTTAGGAAGAAAACCGGGTTTGGTACGTAAAACTACCTTATCCACATGGAACACCAGGTAAGGTGAATCACACTGTAAAGCAGATAACTCTGAAACTCTTCGAGCAGAAGAGATAGCTACCAAAAACAAAACTTTCCAAGATAAAAGCTTAATATCTATGGAATGTAAAGGCTCAAACGGAACCCCTTGCAGAACTGAAAGAACTAAATTCAGACTCCATGGCGGAGCCACAGGTCTATAAACAGGCTTGATTCTGACTAAACGTTTGAACGTCTGGTACCTCTGCCAGACGTTTGTGAAAAACAGAATTTATGCTTACCTGATAAATTACTTTCTCCAACGGTGTGCCCGGTCCACGGCGTCATCCTTACTTGTGGGAATATCTCTTCCCCAACAGGAAATGGCAAAGAGTCCCAGCAAAGCTGGCCATATAGTCCCTCCTAGGCTCCGCCCACCCCAGTCATTCGACCGACGGACAGGAGGAAAAATATAGGAGAAACCATATGGTACCTTGGTGACTGTAGTTAGAGAAAATAATTCATCAGACCTGATTAAAAAACCAGGGCGGGCCGTGGACTGGACACACCGTTGGAGAAAGTAATTTATCAGGTAAGCATAAATTCGGTTTTCTCCAACATTGGTGTGTCCGGTCCACGGCGTCATCCTTACTTGTGGGAACCAATACCAAAGCTTTAGGACACGGATGAAGGGAGGGAGCAAATCAGGTTACCTAAACGGAAGGCACCACGGCTTGCAAAACCTTTCTCCCAAAAAAAGCCTCCGAAGAAGCAAAAGTACCAAATTTGTAAAATTTGGCAAAAGTGTGCAGTGAAGACCAAGTCGCTGCCTTGCATATCTGATCAACAGAAGCCTCGTTCTTGAAGGCCCATGTGGAAGCCACAGCCCTAGTGGAGTGAGCTGTGATTCTTTCAGGAGGCTGCCGTCCGGCAGTCTCATAAGCCAATCGGATGATGCTTTTAAGCCAAAAGGAAAAAGAGGTAGAAGTCGCTTTTTGACCTCTCCTTTTACCAGAATAGACGACAAACAGAGAAGATGTTTGTCTGAAATCTTTTGTAGCCTCTAAATAGAATTTTAGAGCACGGACTACGTCCAAATTGTGTAACAAACGTTCCTTCTTTGAAACTGGATTCGGACACAAAGAAGGTACAACTATCTCCTGGTTAATATTTTTGTTAGAAACAACCTTTGGAAGAAAACCAGGCTTAGTACGCAAAACCACCTTATCTGCATGGAACATCAGATAGGGCGGAGAACACTGCAGAGCAGATAACTCTGAAACTCTTCTAGCAGAAGAAATAGCAACCAAAAACAAAACTTTCCAAGATAATAACTTAATATCTATGGAATGTAGAGGTTCAAACGGAACCCCTTGAAGAACTGAAAGAACTAGATTTAGACTCCAGGGAGGAGTCAAAGGTCTGTAAACAGGCTTGATCCTAACCAGAGCCTGAACAAATGCTTGAACATCTGGCACAGCTGCCAGTCGTTTGTGTAGTAAGACAGATAAAGCAGAAATCTGTCCCTTTAGAGAACTCGCAGATAATCCTTTCTCCAAACCTTCTTGCAGAAAGGAAAGAATCTTAGGAATTTTTATCTTATTCCATGGGAATCCCTTGGATTCACACCAACAGATATATCTTTTCCATATTTTATGGTAAATCTTTCTAGTTACCGGTTTTCTGGCCTGAACCAGAGTATCTATCACAGAATCTGAAAAACCCACGCTTTGATAGAATCAAGCGTTCAATCTCCAAGCCGTCAGCTGCAGGGAGACCAGATTTGGATGTTCGAATGGACCCTGAACAAGAAGGTCCTGTCTCAAAGGTAGCTTCCATGGTGAAACCGATGACATATTCACCAGGTCTGCATACCAAGTCCTGCGTGGCCACGCAGGAGCTATCAAGATCACCGAGGCCCTCTCCTGTTTGATCCTGGCTACCAGCCTGGGAATGAGAGGAAACGGTGGAAACACATAAGCTAGGTTGAAGGTCCAAGGTGCTACTAGTGCATCTACTAGAGTCGCCTTGGGATCCCTGGATCTGGACCCGTAGTAAGGAACCTTGAAGTTCTGACGAGACGCCATCAGATCCATGTCTGGAATGCCCCATAATTGAGTCAACTGGGCAAAGATCTCCGGGTGGAGTTCCCACTCCCCCGGATGGAATGTCTGACGACTCAGATAATCCGCTTCCCAGTTTTCCACACCTGGGATGTGGATCGCAGATAGATGGCAGGAGTGATCCTCCGCCCATTGTATTATATTGGTCACTTCTTTCATCGCCAGGGAACTCCTTGTTCCCCCCTGATGATTGATATACGCAACGGTCGTCATGTTGTCTGATTGGAATCTTATGAATCTGGCCTTTGCAAGCTGAGGCCAAGCCCTGAGAGCATTGAATATCGCTCTTAGTTCCAGAATGTTTATCGGGAGAAAAGACTCTTCCCGAGACCATAGTCCCTGAGCTTTCAGGGATTCCCAGACCGCGCCCCAGCCCACTAGACTGGCGTCGGTCGTGACAATGACCCACTCTGGTCTGCGGAAGCTCATTCCCTGGGATAGATGGTCCAGGGTCAGCCACCAACGGAGTGAATCTCTGGTCTTCTGATCTACATGAATCACTGGAGACAAGTCTGTATAGTCCCCATTCCACTGTTTGAGCATGCACAGTTGTAATGGTCTTAGATGAATTCGTGCAAAAGGAACTATGTCCATTGCTGCAACCATCAACCCTACTACTTCCATGCACTGAGCTATGGAAGGACGTGGAACAGAGTGAAGAACTTGACAAGCGCTTAGAAGTTTTGACTTTCTGACATCTGTCAGAAAAATCCTCATTTCTAAGGAATCTATTATTGTTCCCAAGAAGGGAACTCTTGTTGACGGAGACAGAGAACTTTTTTCTATGTTCACCTTCCATCCGTGAGATCTGAGAAAGGCCAGAACGATGTCTGTATGAGCTTTTGCTTTTGAAAGGGACGACGCTTGTATTAGAATGTCGTCCAAGTATGGTACTACTGCAATGCCCCTCGGTCTTAGAACCGCTAGAAGGGACCCGAGTACCTTTGTGAAAATCCTTGGAGCAGTGGCTAACCCGAATGGGAGGGCCACAAACTGGTAATGTTTGTCCAGAAAGGCGAACCTTAGGAACTGATGATGTTCTTTGTGGATAGGAATATGTAGGTACGCATCCTTTAGATCCACGGTAGTCATAAATTGACCTTCCTGGATAGTGGGTAGAATCGTTCGAATGGTCTCCATCTTGAACGATGGTACCCTGAGAAATTTGTTTAGGATCTTCAAATCCAAAATTGGTCTGAAGGTTCCCTCTTTTTTGGGAACTATGAAGAGATTTGAATAAAATCCCATTCCTTGTTCCTTTATTGGAACTGGGTGTATCACTCCCATCTTTAACAGGTCTTCTACACAATGTAAGAACGCCTGTCTCTTTATTTGGTTTGAGGATAAGTGAGACATGTGGAACCTTCCCCTTGGGGGTAGTTCCCTGAATTCCAGAAGATAACCCTGAGAAACTATTTCTAGTGCCCAGGGATCCTGAACATCTCTTGCCCAAGCCTGAGCAAAGAGAGAGAGTCTGCCCCCTACTAGATCCGGTCCCGGATCGGGGGCTACTCCTTCATGCTGTTTTGTTAGCAGCAGCAGGCTTCTTGGCCTGCTTACCCTTGTTCCAGCCTTGCATAGGTTTCCAGGCTGGTTTGGGCTGTGAGGCATTACCCTCTTTGCTTAGAGGATGCAGAATTAGAGGCCGGTCCGTTCCTGAAATTGCGAAAGGAACGAAAATTAGACTTATTCTTGGCCTTGAAAGGCCTATCTTGTGGGAGGGCGTGGCCCTTTCCCCCAGTGATGTCTGAGATAATCTCTTTCAATTCTGGCCCAGAGAGTTTTACCTTTGAAAGGGATGTTAAGCAATTTTGTCTTGGATGATACATCCGCTGACCAAGACTTTAGCCAAAGCGCTCTGCGCGCCACAATTGCAAACCCTGAATTTTTCGCCGCTAATCTAGCTAATTGCAAAGCGGCATCTAAAATAAAAGAGTTAGCCAACTTAAGTGCGTGAACTCTGTCCATAACCTCCTCATATGGAGTCTCTCTACTGAGCGACTTTTCTAGTTCCTCGAACCAGAACCACGCTGCTGTAGTGACAGGAACAATGCACGAAATGGGTTGTAGAAGGTAACCTTGCTGTACAAAAATCTTTTTAAGCAAACCTTCCAATTTTTTATCCATAGGATCTTTGAAAGCACAACTATCCTCAATAGGAATAGTAGTGCGCTTGTTTAGAGTAGAAACTGCCCCCTCGACCTTAGGGACTGTCTGCCATAAGTCCTTTCTGGGGTCGACCATAGGAAATAATTTCTTAAATATAGGGGGGGGGGGGGGGGGGAACAAAAAGGTATGCCGGGCTTCTCCCACTCCTTATTCACTATGTCCGCCACCCGCTTGGGTATAGGAAAAGCGTCGGGGTGCACCGGAACCTCTAGAAACTTGTCCATCTTGCATAATTTCTCTGGAATGAATGGAATGACCAAGTTGTCACAATCATCCAGAGTAGATAACACCTCCTTAAGCAGTGCACAGAGATGTTCTAATTTAAATGTCACAACATCAGGTTCAGCTTGTTGAGAAATTTTTCCTGAATCTGAAATTTCCCCATCTGACAAAACCTTCCTCATGGCCACTTCAGATTGGTGTGAGGGTATGACAGAACAATTATCATCAGCGCCCTCCTGCTCTTCAGTGTTTAAAACAGAGCAATCGCGCTTTCTCTGATATGCAGGCATTTTGGATAAAATATTTGCTATGGAGTTATCCATTACAGCCGTCAATTGTTGCATGGTAATAAGCATTGGCGCGCTAGAAGTACTAGGGGCCTCCTGCGTGGGCAAAACTGGTGTAGACACAGTAGGAGTTGATGTAGTATCATGTCTACTCCCCTCATCTGAGGAATCATCTTGGGCAATTTCATTATCTGTGGCAGTACTGTCCTTACTTTGTTTGGACGCTATGGCACAATTATCACACAATTTTGAATGGGGAGACACATTGGCTTTCATACATATAGAACATAGCTTATCCGAAGGCACAGACATGTTAAACAGGCTTAAACTTGTCAATAAAGCACAAAAACCGTTTTAAATCAAAACCGTTACTGTCTCTTTAAATTTTAAACAGAACACACTTTATTACTGAATATGTGAAAAAATATGAAGGAATTGTTCAAAATTTACCAAAATTTCACCACAGTGTCTTAAAGCATTAAAAGTATTGCACACCAATTTTCAAAGCTTTAACCCTTAAAATAACGGAACCGGAGCCGTTTACAAATGTAACCCCTATACAGTCCCAGCTACAGCCTTTGCTGTGACCTAACCAAGCCCAGAGGGGAATACGATACCAAATGACGCCTTCTAGAAACTTTTCCAACTACTTTCAGGTCCTCACACATGCATCTGCATGTCTTGCTCTCAAAAACAACTGCGCAGTAATGGCGCGAAAATGAGGCTCAGCCTACAACTGGGAAGGCCCTCCCTGACTGGAAAAGGTGTCTAACATAGTGCCTGACGTTAAAAAACGTTCCCCAAGTTTATAAGTGTGAATTATCAGCATAAACATGTATAAAATGTCCAAATAAAGCAATCGATTTAGCCCATAAAAGGGTCTACCAGTTTTATAGCCCATATTAAGCCCTTTATTCTGTTTGAGACTAAGAAAATGGCTTACCGGTCCCCATGAGGGGAAATGACAGCCTTCCAGCATTACACAGTCTTGTTAGAAATATGGCTAGTCATACCTTAAGCAGAAAAGTCTGCTAACTGTTTCCCCCAACTGAAGTTACTTCATCTCAACAGTCCTATGTGGAAACAGCAATCGATTTTAGTTACTGTCTGCTAAAATCATCTTCCTCCCACAAACAGAAATCTTCATCCTTTTCTGTTTCAGAGTAAATAGTACATACCAGCACTATTTTAAAATAAACTCTTGATAGTAGAATTAAAAAAAAAAAAACTACATTTAAACACCACAAACTCTTAACCATCTCCGTGGAGATGTTGCCTGTGCAACGGCAAAGAGAATGACTGGGGTGGGCGGAGCCTAGGAGGGACTATATGGCCAGCTTTGCTGGGACTCTTTGCCATTTCCTGTTGGGAAGAGATATTCCCACAAGTAAGGATGACGCCGTGGACCGGACACACCAATGTTGGAGAAAAGAATAGACAAGGCAGATATCTGTCCCTTTAAGGAACTAGCTGATAATCCTTTCTCCAATCCATCTTGGAGAAAGGACAAAATCCTGGGAATCCTAACCTTACTCAATGAGTAACCCTTGGATTCGCACCAAAAAATATATTTTTTACCAAATCTTATGGTAGATCTTCCTGGTGACAGGCTTTCTAGCCTGAATCAGGGTATCAATAACCGACTCAGAGAACCCACGCTTTGACAGAATTAGGCGTTCAATCTCCAAGCAGTCAGACGCAGAGAAATTAGATTTGGATGTTTGAAAGGACCTTGTATTAGAAGGTCCTGCCTCACTGGTAGTGTCCATGGTGGCACAGAGGACATGTCCACTAGGTCTGCATACCAGGTCCTGCGTGGCCACGCAGGCGCTATTAGAATCACCAAAGCCCTCTCCTGTTTGATTCTGGCAACCAGACGCGGGAGGAGAGGAAACGGTGGAAAAACATAGGCCAGATTGAAGGACCAAGGCGCTGCTAGAGCATCTATCAACACCGCCTGGGGATCCCGGGACCTGGACCCGTAAAGAGGAAGTTTGGTGTTCTGACGGGACGCCATCAGATCCAATTCTGGAGTGCCCATAGCTGAGTCAGCTGGGCAAACACCTCCAATTGGAGTTCCCACTCCCTCGAGTAAAAAGTCTAACGACTTAGGAAATCCGCCTCCCAGTTGTCTACTCCTGGGATGTGAATTGCTGAAAGATGGTAAGAGTGATCCTCTGCCCAACTGATTATTTTAGTTACTTTCATCATTGCTAGGGAACTCCTTGTTCCCCCTTGATGATTGACATAAGCTACAGTTGTGATGTTGTCCGACCGAAATCTAATGAATTTGGCCTCAGCTAGCTGAGGCCATGCCTGAAGCGCGTTGAATATCGCCCTCAGTTCCAGAATGTTTATCGGGAGATGAGCTTCTTCCCGAGAGCATAAGCCCTGAGCTTTCAGGGAGTTCCAGACTGCACCCCCGCCCAACAGACTGGCGTCGGTCGTTACGAAGATCCACTCTGGTCTGCGGAAACACATTCCCTGAGACAGGTGATCCTGAGACAACCACCAGAGAAGAGAATCTCTGGTCCCCTGGTCCAACTGTATTTGAGGAGACAAATCTGCATAATCCCCATTCCACTGTTTGAGCATGCACAGTTGCAGTGGTCTGAGGTGTATCCGTGCAAAAGGGACTATGTCCACTGCCACTACCATTAGTCCGATTGTCTCCATGCACTGAGCTACAGATGGCCGAGGAATGGAATGAAGAGCTCGGCAAGTAGTTAAGAGTTTTACCTTTCTGACCTCCGTCAGAAATATTTTCATTTCTACCGAGTCTATTAGGGTTCCTAGGAAGGGAACTCTTGTGAGGGGGGAGAGAGAACTCTTTTTGATGTTCACCTTCCACCCGTGAGACCTCAGAAAGGCCAATACAATTTCCGTGTGAGACTTGGCTCTTTGGAAAGTCGACGCCTGAATTAAGATGTCGTCTAGATAAGGCGCCACTGCTATGCCCTGCGGTCTTAGAACCGCCAGGAGGGACCCTAGCACCTTTGTGAAAATTCTGGGAGCGGTGGCCAACCCGAAAGGAAGAGCCACAAACTGATAATGCTTTTCCAGAAAGGCGAACCTGAGAAACTGGTGATGATCTTTGTGGATAGGAATATGTAGGTACGCATCCTTTAGATCAACGGAAGTCATATATTGACCCTCCTGGATCATTGGTAAGATTGTCCGAATGGTCTCCATCTTGAATGATGGGACTCTGAGGAACTTGTTTAGAATTTTGAGATCCAGGATTGGTCTGAAAGTTCCTTCTTTTTTGGGAACCACAAACAGATTTGAGTAAAACCCCAGCCCTTGTTCCGCAATTGGAACTGGGTGGATCACTTCCATTGTATGTAGGTCTTCTACACAGCGTAAGAACGCCTCTTTGTTTGTCATGTCTGAAGACAGACGAGAAATATGGAACCTTACCCTTGGAGGGGAGTCCTTGAATTCTAGAAGATATCCCTGGGATACAATCTCTAAGGCCCAGGGATCGTGCACGTCTCTTGCCCAGGCCTAAGCGAAGAGAGAGAGTCTGCCCCCTACTAGATCCAGTCCCGGATCGGGGGCTACCCCTTCATGCTGTCTTAGAGGCAGCAGCAGGCTTCTTGGCCTGTTTACCCTTGTTCCAGCCCTGGTAAGGCTTCCAGGCTGCCCTGGGTTGTGAAGTGTTACCCTCTTGCTTTGCAGCAGGGGAGGATGAAGCAAGACCGCTCCTGAAATTCTGAAAGGAACGAAAATTATTTTGTTTGTTCTTCCTCTTGAAGGACTTGTCCTGGGGGAGAGCATGGCCTTTACCCCCAGTGATTTCTGAAATAATCTCTTTCAATTCAGGCCCGAAAAGGGTCTTTCCTTTGAAAGGGATGTTCAATAGTTTTGACGACACATCGGCCGACCAGGACTTTAGCCATAACGCCCTGCGCGCTAAAATGGTGAAACCTGAATTTTTTGCCGCTAACTTAGCTATTTGGAAAGCGGCATTTGTGATAAAAGAATTAGCCAGCTTAAGAGAGTTAATTCTGTCCATAATGTCCTCATATGAGGTCTCCGTCTGGAGCGCATCTTCCAGCGCCTCGAACCAGAAAGCAGCTGCAGTGGTTACAGGAACAATGCACGCAATAGGTTGGAGAAGAACACCTTGTTGAACAAAAATTTTCTTAAGTAAACCCTCTATTTTTTTATCCATAGGGTCTTTAAAAGCACAACTGTCTTCAATTGGTATAGTTGTGCGTTTAGCAAAAGGAACATTTTCTTAAAAACAGGGGGGGGGGGGGGAATACCTGGTTTATCCCACTCCCTAGTAACAATATCCGCAATCCTCTTAGGGACCGGGAACACATCAGTGTAGACAGGAACTTCTAGATACTTGTCCATTTTACACAATTTCTCTGGAACCACCATAGGGTCGCAGTCATCCAGAGTAACTAATACCTCCCTGAGCAATAAGCGGAGGTGTTCTAGTTTAAATTTAAAAGCCAACATATCTGAGTCTGTCTGAGGAGCAACCTTTCCCGAATCGGAAATTTCTCCCTCAGACAGCACATCCCTCGCCCCCATTTCAGAGCATTGTGAGTGTATATCGGATACGGCTACTAAAGCGTCAGAATGCTCAGAATCTGTTCTTAAAACAGAGCTATCAAGCTTTGCAGGTAACACGGGCAGTTTAGATAAAAACACTGAGAGGGTATTATCCATGACTGCCGCCAAGTCTTGTAAGGTAAAAGAGTTAGACGCACTAGAGGTGCTAGGCGTCGCTTGAGCGGGTGTAACTGGTTGTGACACTTGGGGAGAGGTTAACGGGCTAACCTCATTACCTTCTGAGAATCATCTAGGGCCACATTTTTAAGTGCAACAATATGTTCTTTAAAGTGTATAGACATATCAGCACAAGTGGGACACATTCTGAGAGGGGGTTCCACCATGGCTTCTAAACACATTGAACAAGGATTTTCCTTGGTGTCAGACATGTTTAACAGACTAGTAGTAAGGCAAACAGGCTTAGAAATCACTTTAATCAAGTAAAAACACACTTTGCAAAAAACGTTACTGTGCCTTTAAGAGATAAAAAGGCACAAATTTTTCCAAAACAGTGAAAAATGCAGCAAACTTTTCGAAATTTTCACAGTATGTACCTAAAGCATTAGTAAGATTGCACCACTAGCAATAAAAATAATTAACCCCTTAATGCCCAAACAGGATCGATATTAAGCCAACAGACCGGTTAAAACAACTTCAGCACCTTGCCACAGCTCTGCTGTGGCCCTACCTGCCCTTAGGAGTCAGATTTGTGGGGAAAAAGCTTCTTATCGGTCCTCAAACTGTAGCAGGACCCTCCATGTGAAACAGCCTGAAGTTCTAGTCACTAAAACTGCGCATCTGAGGCGCGAAATTAGGCCCCTCCCACCTTACTCCGGTGCTGTGAGGCCTAAAGAAACACTCCTAAGTGTTTTAATAATAGCCATGTAGGTAACAACCCCTGAAAGAAACCCAAAGGAACCTTCAAAGTGTCTCAAAAAACGATATTTTTCAATAAAAACCGTTTGCCATTAAGTAGTGTCACCAGCATAAATTAGCCCTGTTATGTAAGCTTAGTCTCTGAATACAGCTTACCCTTCCCTCATGGGGATCTTATCAGTCTTTTCTAGCATTATCACAGTCTTGTCTAGAAATAAATGACTGAACATACCTTATTGCAGCCTGATCTGCAAACCGTTTCCCCCAACTGAAGTTTTCTTGTACTCCTCAGTCCTTTGTAGGAACAGCAGTGGATTTTAGTTACAAAATGCTAAAATCATCTTTCTCCCTGCAGAAATCTTCATCTCTTTTCTGCTAGAGAGTAAATAGTACACACCGGTACCATTTAAAATAACAAACTTTTGCTTGTAGAAAATAAAAACTACAACCACATTCACTTTACCCTTCCGATTGCTTAGAGCCGGCAAAGAGAATGACTGGGGGGTGGAGCTAGAGGGGGAGCTATATGGACAGCTCTGCTGTGTGCTCTCTTTGCCACTTCCTGTAGGGAAGGAGAATATCCCACAAGTAAAGGATGAATCCGTGGACTGGATACACCTTACAAGAGAAAAATTGTTTTATTTAAAGGGACACTGTAGTCAGAAATGAAATGGCAATCACACAGGAGTATACATATAAATCAATTTTTTTCTAATGTGGATTCTGTATTAAATATGTACCGTTTTTAAAATATCTATGTTTAAAATAATTTTTCCAAACCCACTCCTATGTCAGCCATTACGGATTCCCAATCCGTGCTGACAACTGCAGTTGTAAGATGGCAACATTTAGACGCATGCGCGAGTTAGCGCAACGTCACAGGATATGTCACCATCTTATGTGGAAGAAGACAAGGACAATCGATACTGCAGCAGTAGAGTTAGCTGTGCAGAAAACGTAAGTACTTATTTTGTGAGCGCTTCGAGAATCGCCCTAGAATAAACGAGCAAACAATATATACTTTGCAACAGTAGCCAATACTTTAATTTTGCAATATTATAATTTGCAGTATCTTACAGAAAATACAATCTCCCTTGAAAAAAACGAGCAAAATTACAAATTCTTAAAACTAAATAAATGAATTATAATCCAAAAACAAAAAAAGGTAATAAAATAAGATACGGATGTATAAAAATCACAATACTTTTATTGACTAAATATCTTAAACCCATAATATAAATAATTAATGTTATAGTTATTACGATATACTAGATATACTAGAATATATACTAGAAAGATATTTTTAATTTTAATTGTATTTAAAATTTTAATCAAACTTTATTTTATATTTTATAATGAAAATTAGACATATACCTGTATAGGGTTGCATACAACATTTATAATCTACTTTATCGGTTATACAATATAATTAAAAATAATTTTTATTGTCATTTAAAAACTTATCTATGTGGTTGTATACATACTTTATTATTAATTTAAGTCATAAAATATTTTGTTTTACTTTATAAATCCTTTAATTGAAAAACATATAAACTAAGAAATAACCAACATTGAGTTTTAGATATATAGGCTGAATACGGCGAGCAATACGCTCGCCGTATTCAGCATTGCACCAGCAACGTCGCCCCCTGTAGACTCGCGGCCAATAGGCCGCCAGCAGGGGGGTGTCAATCAACCCGATCGTGCTCGATCGGGTTGATTTCCGGCGATGTCTGTCGGCCTGCTCAGAGCAGGCGGATAGGTTATGGAGCAGCGGTCTTTGTGACCGCTGCTTCATAACTGCTGTTTCTGGCGAGCCTGGAGGCTCGCCAGAAACACAGGGCATCAAGCTCCATACGGAGCTTGATAAATATGCCCCATAGTATATCTTTATTGTGAATTCAAAACACTCTTCTATTCAAAAGGTATGTGGGAGTCAAGCCATCTGGCTTCTAGAGATAGTAACTATAGTAACAATCTAGTTATCTCTTTGGCTGTCATTTTAATTTATAGTTGTCTGTGTAAGGGAAACTATAATAAAGGATTCATTTTAGTATTGTGAATATCCTTTCACAGGAAACAAAGTTCCATTTACAAAAATAAAAAAGCAATACATATATGCTCCATCTTACAAAAGAAAATTGTATTACTTTCTATTTCTGATTTACTTTAAAATAAAAAAAAAATCCTAACCCTCTGTCACTATACTTGTGTTTGTATGGCACTTTAAAAATCACATCTTCATTTAGATATGGATACATATATATATATATATATATATATATATATATATATACACACACACACACACACATATATATATATATATATATACACATACACACACATATATATATATATATATATATATATATATATATATATTGATGTAATAAAAATATTTTTCAATTACCATGATTCTATTAAATGGACATCAAAATCAAAACAATCCTTTCATGATTTAAACAGCACATAAAACTACTATCAACTTTAACATCTGAAATAATTGTTTTATTTGCTTCCTTCTCTTGTTATCCTTTGCTGAACTGTTTATCTAGGCAAGCTTAGGAACATCAAAGAACCTAGGTTTAGGGACACTAAACCAAAAAAATGTTGTTTTGTGATTAAGATAGAGAATTCAACTTTCTAATTTACTCCTATTTTCATTTTTTCATTTGTTCTCTTGCTTTCTTTATTATACAAATAAGGCATCTAATTAATTTTTTTGGTTCTGAATCATGGAAAGCACTTTATTGGTGGGTGAATTTATCCACCAATCAGCAAGAACAACCCAGGTTGTTCACAAAAAAATTGGCCGACATCTAAATTTACAATCTTGCATTTCAAATAAAGATAACAAGAGAATGAAGAGAATTTGATAATAGGAGTAAATTAGATAGTTGCTTAAAATTGCATGCTCTATCTTAATCACGAAAGAAAACAATTGAGTTCAGAGTAACTTTAATACAATGATACAAAAAAAAGGAAATTTATGCTTACCTGATAAATTGATTTCTTCTATGATACGACGAGTCCACGGATTCATCCTTTACTTGTGGGATATTATCCTCCTGCTCACAGGAAGTGGCAAAGAGCACCACAGCAGAGCTGTCTATATACCTCCTCCCTTGACTCCACCCCCCAGTCATTCGACCGAAGGTATAGGAAGAAAAAGGAGAAACTAAAAGGTGCAGAGGTGACTGAAGTTTTAAACTAAAAAATATAATCTGTCTTAAATTGACAGGGCGGGACGTGGACTCGTCGTATCATAGAAGAAATCAATTTATCAGGTAAGCATAAATTTCCATTTCTTCTATAATATACGACGAGTCCACGGATTCATCCTTTACTTGTGGGATAAAATACCAAAGCTACAGGACACGGATGAACGGGAGGGACAAGACAGATACCTAAACAGAAGGCACCACTGCTTGAAGAACTTTTCTCCCAAAAATAGCCTCCGAAGAAGCAAAAGTATAAAATTTGTAAAATTTGGAAAAGGTATGAAGGGAAGACCAAGTCGCAGCCTTACAAATCTGTTCAACAGAAGCATTGTTTTTAAAAGCCCAAGTGGAAGCCACCGCTCTAGTAGAATGAGCTGTAATTTTTTCAGGAGACTGCTGTCCAGCAGTCTCGTATGCCAAACGGATGATGCTTTTCAGCCAAAAAGAAAGAGGTAGCCGTAGCTTTTTGACCTCTACGCTTTTCAGAATAGACAAGAAACAGATAAGATGTTTGACGGAAATCCTTGGTCGCTTGCAAGTAAAACTTCAAGGCATGAATCACGTCCAAGTTATGTAACAGACGCTCCTTCTTAGAAGAAGGGTTAGGACACAGAGAAGGAACAACAATTTCCTGATTAATATTCTTATTTGAAACAACCTTAGGAAGGAATCCAGGTTTAGTACGCAAAACCACCTTATCAGAATGGAATATAAGATAAGGTGAGTCGCATTGCAACGCAGATAGCTCAGAAACTTTTCGCACAGAAGAGATAGCAACTAAAAACAAAACTTTCCAAGATAGAAGTTTAATATCTATGGAAAGCATGGGTTCAAACGGAACCCCTTGAAGAACATTTAGAACTAAATTCAAGCTCCATGGCGGAGCAACAGGTTTAAACACAGGCTTAATTCTAACCAAAGCCTGAAAAAATGACTGAACATCTGGGACATCTGCCAGACGCTTCTGTAGTAAGATTGACAAAGCAGAAATCTGTCCCTTTAAGGAACTAGCTGATAACCCCTTCTCCAATCCTTCTTGGAGAAAGGACAAAATCCTAGGAATCCTGATCTTACTCCATGAGTAGCCTTTGGATTCGCACCAATAAAGATATTTACGCCATATCTTATGATAAATGTTCCTAGTGACAGGCTTCCGAGTCTGAATCAAGGTATCAATGACCGAATCCCCGCTTAGATAAAATCAAGCGTTCAATCTCCAGGCAGTCAGCTGCAGAGAAACTAGATTTGGATGTTGGAACGGACCCTGAATGAGAAGGTCCTGTCTCAGTGGCAGTTTCCACGGTGGCAGAGATTACATTTCCACCAGGTCTGCATACTAAGTCCTGCGTGGCCACGCAGGCGCTATCAAGATTACCGAAGCCCTCTCCTGTTTGATTCTGGCAATCAGACGAGGTAGGAGAGGAAAAGGAGGAAACACATAAGCCAGGTTGAACGACCACGGTACTGCTAGAGCATCTATCAGTACTGCTTGAGGATCCCTTGATCTGGACCCGTAACAAGGAGGTTTGGAATTCTGACGAGATGCCATCAGATCCAATTCTGGTGTGCCCCATTGATGAATCAATTGTGCAAACACCTCCGGATGGAGCTCCCACTCCCCCGGATGAAAAGTCTGACGACTTAGAAAATCCACTTCCCAGTTCTTCACTCCTGGGATATATATTGCTGATAGGTGGCAAGAGTGAGTCTCTGCGCATCGAATTATTTTGGAAACCTCTATCATCGCTAGAGAACTCTTTGTTCCCCCTTGATGATTGATATATGCTACAGTCGTGATATTGTCCGACTGGAATCTTATGAATTTGGCCGAAGCCAGCTGAGGCCACGACTGAAGCGCGTTGAATATCGCTCTCAGTTCTAGAATATTTATTGGTAGTAGGGACTCCTCCTGAGTCCACACACCCTGAGCCTTCAGGGAATTCCAGACTGCACCCCAGCCAAAGAGGCTGGCGTCCGTCGTCACTATGACCCATGCTGGCCTGCGGAAGCACATTCCCTGGGACAGATGATCATGTGACAACCACCAAAGAAGAGAGTCTCTGGTCTCTAGATCCAGATTTATCCGCGGAGATTAATCTGCATAATCCCCATTCCACTGTCTGAGCATGCACAGTTGCAGTGGTCTGAGATGTAAGCGAGCAAACTGAACTATGTCCATTACCGCTACCATTAGTCCAATTACCTCCATACGCTGAGCCACTGATGGCCGAGGAATGGAATGAAGTGCTCGGCAAGTGGTTAAGATCTTTGATTTTCTGACCTCCGTCAGAAAAATCTTCATGTCTACTGAGTCTATCAGAGTTCCTAGGAATGGAACTCTTGTCAGAGGAACAAGTGAACTCTTTTTTATGTTCACTTTCCACCCGTGAGTTCTTAGAAAAGCCAACACGATGTCTGTGTGAGATTTGGCTAGATGGTAAGTTGACGCCTGAATCAAAATATCGTCCAGATAGGGCGCCACTGCTATGCCTTAGAACCGCCAGAAGGGACCACTGCTATGCCTTAGAACCGCCAGAAGGGACCCTAGCACCTTTGTGAAAATTCTGGGAGCTTTGGCCAACCCGAAAGGAAGGGCCACAAACTGGTAATGTTTGTCCAAGAAGGCAAACCTGAGGAACTGGTGATGATCTTTGTGGATAGGAATGTGAAGATACGCATCCTTCAAATCCACGGTGGTCATATATTGACCCTCCTGGATCATTGGTAAAATTGTCCGAATGGTCTCCATCTTGAAGGATGGAACTCTGAGAAATTTGTTTAGAATTTTGAGATCTAAAATCAGTCTGAAGGTTCCCTCTTTTTTGGGAACCACGAACAGATTGGAGTAAAACCCCTGCCCCTGTTCTACTTTTGGAACTGGGCAGATCACACCCATGGTATATAGGTCTTCTACACAGCGTAAGAACGCCTCTCTTTTTGTCTGGTTTCAAGACAAACGTGAAAGATGAAATCTCCCCCTTGGAAGAGAATCCTTGAATTCTAGACGATACCCCTGGGTCACGATTTCTAATGCCCAGGAATCCTGAACGTATCTTGCCCAAGCCTGAGCGAAGAGAGAAAGTCTGCCCCCTACTAGATCCAGTCCCGGATCGGGGGCTGCCCCTTCATGCTGTCTTGGTAGCAGCAGCGGGCTTCTTGGCCTGTTTACCTTTATTCCAGGTCTGGTTAGGTCTCCAGACTGACTTGGATTGAGCAAAATTCCCCTCCTGCTTTGTGGCAGAGGAGGAAGTAGAGGGTCCACCTTTAAAGTTTTGAAAGGAACGAAAATTATTTTGTTTGGCCCTCATTTTATTTGTCTTGTCCTGAGGAAGGGCATGGCCTTTACCTACAGTGATGTCGGAAATGATCTCCTTCAGTTCAGGCCCGAGTAGGGTCCTACCTTTGAAAGGAATAGCTAACAGCTTAGATTTTGATGACACATCAGCAGACCAGGACTTAAGCCATAACGCTCTACGCGCTAAAATGGCAAAACCTGCATTCTTTGCCGCTAATTTAGCCATTTGAAAAGCGGCATCTGTAATAAAAGAATTAGCTAGCTTGAGAGCCTTAATTCTATCTAAAATATCATCTAATGGGGTCTCAACCTTAAGAGACTCCTCTAGAGCCTCAAACCAAAAAGCAGCTGCAGTAGTTACAGGAACAATGCACGCTATAGGTTGTAGAAGAAAACCCTGATGAATAAACAATTTCTTTAGAAGACCCTCTAATTTTTTATCCATAGGATCTTTGAAAGCACAACTGTCCTCAATAGTTATAGTTGTATGCTTAGCCAGGGTAGAAATAGCTCCCTCCACCTTAGGGACCGTCTGCCACGAATCCCGAATGGTGTCAGATATGGGAAACATTTTCTTAAAAGTAGGAAGGGGAGAGAATGGAATGCCTGGTCTATCCCATTCCTTAGTAACAATGTCCGAAATCCTCTTAGGGACTGGAAAAACATTAGTGTAAGTAGGGACCTCTAGATAGCTATCCATTTTACACAATTTCTCTGGTGGGATGACAATAGGGTCACAATCATCCAGAGTCGCTAAAACCTCCCTGAGTAACAAGCGGAGGTGTTCAAGCTTAAACTTAAAGGCCGTCATATCTGAGTCTGTTTGAGGGAACATCTTTCCTGAATCAGAAAGCTCTCCCTCAGACAGCAATTCCCCCACCCCCAAATCAGAACACTGTGAGCATACATCGGAGATGGCCAATAAAGCATCAGAGGGCTCAGCATTTACTCTAATACCGGACCTACTGAGCTTACCCTGTAAACCAGGCAGTTTAGATAATACCTCTGTAAGGGTAGTAGACATAACTGCAGCCATATCTTGCAGGGTGAAAGAATTAGACGCACTAGAAGTACTTGGCATCGCTTGGGCAGGCGTTAAAGGTTGTGACACTTGGGGAGAAGATGGCATAACCTGATTCTCTTCTGACTGAGAATCATCCTGAGACATACTTTTATCAGCTACAATATGTTATTTGCAATGTAAGGCCCTTTCAGTACATGAGGGACACATTTTAAGTGGGGGTTCCACAATGGCTTCTAAACACATGGAACATTGACTTTCCTCTATGTCAGACATGTTAAAACAGGCTAGTAATGACCACAGACTTGAAAACACTTTATTTTGTGCAAAAAATAATCTGAAAAAACGGTACTGCGCCTTTAAGAGAAAAAACAGAATTTATGCTTACCTGATAAATTTCTTTCTCCAACGGTGTGTCCGGTCCACGGCGTCATCCTTACTTGTGGGATATTCTCTTCCCCAACAGTAAATGGCAAAGAGCACAGCAAAAGCTGCCCATATAGCCCCTCCTCTGGCTCCGCCCCCCAGTCATTCGACCGACGGTTAGGAGAAAAAAAGGAGAAACTATAGGGTGCCGTGGTGACTGTAGTGTATAGAGAAAGAAATTTTTCAAACCTGATTAAAAAACCAGGGCGGGCCGTGGACCGGACACACCGTTGGAGAAAGAAATTTATCAGGTAAGCATAAATTCTGTTTTCTCCAACATTGGTGTGTCCGGTCCACGGCGTCATCCTTACTTGTGGGAACCAATACCAAAGCTTTAGGACACGGATGAAGGGAGGGAGCAAATCAGGTCACCTAAACGGAAGGCACCACGGCTTGCAAAACCTCTCCCCCAAAAATAGCCTCCGAAGAAGCATAAGTATCGAATTTGTAAAATTTGGCAAAAGTGTGCAGAGAAGACCAAGTCGCTGCCTTACATATCTGGTCAACAGAAGCCTCGTTCTTGAAGGCCCATGTGGAAGCCACAGCCCTAGTAGAGTGAGCCGTGATTCGTTCAGGAGGCTGCCGTCCGGCAGTCTCATAAGCCAATCGGATGATGCTTTTCAGCCAGAAAGAGAGGCAGCAGTAGCTTTTTGTCCTCTCCTCTTACCAGAGTAAACGACAAACAAAGATGAAGTTTGTCTGAAATCCTTTGTTGCGTCTAAATAGAACTTTAAAGCAAGGACCACATCTAAATTGTGTAACAAACGTTCCTTCTTTGAAACTGGATTCGGACACAGAGAAGGAACAACTATTTCCTGGTTAATATTCTTGTTGGAAACTACTTTTGGAAGAAAACCAGGTTTGGTACGCAAAACGACCTTATCTGAATGGAACACCAGATAGGGTGGATCACACTGCAAAGCAGATAATTCAGAAACTCTTCTAGAAGAAGAAATAGCAACCAAAAACAGAACTTTCCAAGATAGTAACTTGATATCTATGCAATGTAAAGGTTCAAACGGAACCCCTTGAAGAACTAAATTTACACTCCAAGGAGGAGTCATGGGTCTGTAAACAGGCTTGATTCTGACCAAAGCCTGTACAAAAGCTTGTACATCTGGCACAGCTGCCAGGCGTTTGTGTAAACAAGACAGATAAAGCAGAAATCTGTCCTTTTAGAGAACTCGCTGACAACCCTTTATCCAAACCCTCTTGGAGAAAGGAAAGAATCCTAGGAATTTTAATCTTACTCCAGGAGAATCCCTTGGATTCACACCAACAGATATATTTTTTCCATATTTTATGGTAAATCTTTCTAGTCACAGGTTTTCTGGCTTGGACCAGAGTATCTATCACTGAATTTGAAAACCCACGCTTGGATAAAATCAAGCGTTCAATTTCAAAGCAGTCAGCTGCAGAGAAACTAGATTTGGATGTTCGAATGGACCTTGTACTAGAAGATCCTGTCTCAAAGGTAGCTTCCATGGTGGAGCCGATGACATATTCACCAGGTCTGCATACCAAGTCCTGCGTGGCCACGCAGGAGCTATCAGAATCACCAAGGCCTTCTCCTGTTTGATCCTGGCTACGAGCCTGGGAAGGAGAGGAAACGGTGGAAACACATAAGCTAGGTTGAACGACCAAGACGCAACTAATGCATCCACTAGAGTCGCCTTGGGATCCCTTGATCTGGACCCGTAGCAAGGAACTTTGAAGTTCTGACGAGACGCCATAAGATCCATGTCTGGAATGCTCCATTATCGAGTTAACTGGGCAAAGACCTCCGGGTGGAGTTCCCACTCCCCCGGATGGAAAGTCTGACGACTCAAATAATCCGCCTCCCAGTTGTCTACTCCTGGGATGTGGATCGCAGATAGATGGCAGGAGTGATCCTCCGCCCATTTGATGATCTTTGATACCTCTCTCATCGCCAAGGAACTCTTTGTTCCTCCCTGATGGTTGATGTAAGCTAGAGTCGTCATGTTGTCCGACTGGAATCTTATGAATCCGGCCTTCGCTAGTTGAGGCCAAGCCCGGAGCGCATTGAATATCGCTCTCAGTTCCAGGATGTTTATCGGGAGAAGAGATTCTTCCCGGGACCATAGACCCTGAGCTTTCAGGGAGTCCCAGACCGCGCCCCAGCCTAATAGACTGGCGTCGGTCGTGACAATGACCCACTCTGGTCTGCGAAAACTCATTCCCTGAGACAGGTGATCCTGAGTCAACCACCAACGGAGTGAGTCTCTGGTTAACTGGTCTACTTGAATCTGGGGAGACAAGTCTGCATAATCCCCATTCCACTGTCTGAGCATGCACAGTTGCAAAGGTCTTAGATGAATTCGAGCAAAAGGAACCACGTCCATTGCTGCCACCATTAGACCTATTACTTCCATGCACTGAGCTATGGAAGGCTGAGGAATAGAATGAAGAACTTGACAAGCCTTTAGAAGCTCTTCATTTCTACAGAATCTATTATCGTTCCCAGAAAGGGAACTCTTGTAGACGGGGACGGGGAACTCTTTTCCACGTTCACCTTCCACCCGTGAGACCTGAGAAAGGCTAACACAATGTCTGTATGAGCCTTTGATCTGGAAAGGGACGACGCTTGGATTAGAATGTCGTCTAGGTAAGGTGCCACTGCAATGCCCCTCGGTCTTAGAACCGCTAGAAGGGACCCTAGCACCTTTGTGAAAATTCTTGGAGCAGTGGCTAAACCGAACGGACGAGCCACGAACTGGAAATGTTTGTCCAGAAAGGCGAACCTTAGGAACTGATGATCTTTGTGGATAGGAATATGTAGGTACGCATCGTTTAGATCCACGGTAGTCATATATTGACCCTCCTGGATTGTAGGTAAAATAGTTCGAATGGTTTCCATTTTGAACGATGGAACTCTGAGGAATTTGTTTAGAATTTTTAAATCCAGAATTGGTCTGAAAGCTCCCTCTTTTTTGGGAACTACAAACAGGTTTGAGTAAAACCCCTGACCTTGTTCCGCTGTTGGAACTGGGTGTATCACTCCCATCTTTAATAGGTCTCTTACGCAATGTAAGAATGCCTGTCTCTTTATCTGGTCTGAAGATAAGCGAGACATGTGGAACCTTCCCCTTGGAGGAAGTTCCTTGAATTCTAGAAGATAACCCTGAGAGACTATTTCTAGTGCCCAGGGATCCGGAACATCTCTTGCCCAAGCCTGAGCAAAGAGAGAAAGTCTGCCCCCTACTAGATCCGGTCCCGGATCGGGGGCTACCCCTTCATGCTGTCTTGGTAGCAGCAGCAGGCTTCTTGGCCTGTTTACCCTTGTTCCAACCTTGCATTGGTTTCTAAGCTGGCTTAGCCTGGGAAGCGTTACCCTCTTGTCTAGAGGCTGCAGAGTTAGGAGACGGTCCGTTCCTGAAGTTACGAAAGGAACGAAAATTGGACTTATTCTTAGCCTTAAAAGGCCTATCCTGTGGGAGGGCATGGCCCTTTCCCCCAGTGATGTCTGAAATAATCTCCTTCAATTCTGGCCCAAAAAGGGTCTTACCTTTGAAAGGAATATTAAGCAATTTTGTCTTGGAAGATACATCCGCCGACCAAGACTTTAGCCAGAGCGCTCTGCGCGCCACAATTGCAAACCCTGAATTTTTCGCCGCTAACCTCGCCAATTGCAAAGCGGCATCTAAAATAAAGGAATTAGCTAACTTAAGTGCGTGAATTCTGTCCATGACTTCCTCATATGGAGTCTCTTCATTGAGCGAATTTTCTAGTTCATCGAACCAAAAACACGCCGCCGTAGTGACAGGAATAATGCACGAAATTGGTTGGAGGAGGAAACCTTGCTGAACAAAAATCTTTTTAAGCAAACCCTCCAATTTTTTATCCATAGGATCCTTAAAAGCACAATTGTCCTTAATGGGAATAGTCGTGCGTTTGGCTAGCGTAGAAACTGCCCCCTCAACCTTAGGGATTGTTTGCCATGTGTCCTTCCTTGGGTCGACCATGGGGAACATTTTCTTAAATATAGGTGGGACAAAAGGTATGCCTGGTTTCTCCCACTCCTTAGTCACTATGTCCGCCACCCTTTTAGGTATCGGAAAGGCATCAGGGTGCACAGGGACCTCTAGGAATTTGTCCATTTTGCACAATTTTTCTGGAATGACCAAAGAGTCACAATCATCCAGAGTAGTTAGTACCTCCTTAAGTAAGGCGCGGAGATGCTCTAACTTAAATTTAAACGTCACAACATCAGGTTCTGCCTGTTGAGAAACTCTTCCTGAATCAGAAATTTCTCCCTCCGACAAACCCTCACTCACTGCCAATTCTGACTGGTGTGAGGGTATGACAGAAATTATTAGCTATAGAATTATCCATTACTGCCGTTAATTGTTGCATAGTAACAAGCATTAGCTCGCTAGATGTACTAGGAGTCGCTTGCGCGGGCCTAACTGGTATTGACACAGAAGGAGAGGATGGTGGACTACCCCCACTACCTTCATTTGAGGAATCATCTTGGGCAACCTTATTAAATGTGACAGTACTGTCCTTATTTTGTCTGGACGCTATGGCACAATTATCACATACATTTGGAGGGGGGACCACCTTGGCCTCCATACATACAGAACATGTTCTATCTGAAGGTATAGACATGTTAGACAGGCTTATACAGGCTATTAATGCAATAAAACCGTTTTTTTTTTCCTTCAAAAAGAAGCTTTATTTTGTCAAGTACAACAACATTTCAATCATAACAACGTTATATAATGATCAACAGCATTTTTGGAGTCCTTTCATCTGTGACATTTTAAGTACATTGCAGTCGATATAAGTGCGTGCTACCATTTTTGTTATTCATTTACAACCTCTATCTAGTCGTCTAGTTGCACTTATGTAATGTTAGTGCTCTTAGCTACAGTCCTCGGCTGTGAGCTATGTTCATTACTATATTATCTGAAGCTTATTTACAATTTTCATCAGGTTTGCGTCATTTCAGTCAATGGTCTACAACTTACTTTACACATATAGTTGTAGATACGTGTGAGCCTGATGTGATCACCGAATAGATGACCTAAGGTGGGCGGGGGGAAGAGCGGTTTAGGTTGGTAGGGAGAATGGGGTAGGGTGAGCCTCCTAGGGAAGGATGTGGCGGAAGAGAGAAGGGGAGAGAGGAAAAAAAAAAAAAAAAAAGGAAAAAGGGGGGGGGGGATGCCAGGGGGCAACGGCAATTGGGTGTTATTAACTCTATGCGGGCCTTTACATAGTTTCCTGGGCGCATGAGGGTTGTTTAGATACCTTTGCCTTCCCACGTTAATACCATCATTTCGTGCGTGCCAATTTTGCCCGTTTTAAGGAAGTGGTATCTTTCAAGGCGTATCAATTCTCCCACCCTTAATTTCCATTCCTGCAGATTGGGTGCTCGTTGCTTTTTCCATAAAGCGGGAATGAGTCCTTTCGCTCCATTTAGCATTAGCAGAAACAGGAGATACCTGTCCTTAGCTTGGGCAGGTCATGATATATCATGATATATCAGGTACGATGCCTTAGGTGGAATTATGGTCTTGAGTATTCTACTCATCTCACCAAACACCCCCTCCCAGTATGGGCGGATGAGTGAATAAAACCGTTTTTAAACAAAACCGTTACTGTCTCTTTAAATGTTAAACAGAGCACACTTTATTTCTGAATGTGTGAAAAACTGTGAAGGAAATATCCGATCTTTACCAAATTTGCACCCAAGTGTCTTAATGCTTTAAAAGTATTGCACCCCAATTTTCAAGTTTGTAACCCCTTAAATGAGGAAACCGGAGCTGTTTTATCAATTTAACAATTTTAAACCCACTACAGTCCCAGCCACAGCGTTTGCTGCGGCTTCACCTGTCCTTGGGGGTTATTCGCCACCGAAATAAGCCTTCCAGGAACGTTTTTAATGGCCACCAGACCCTCTCACATGAAGCTGCATGCACTGCTTCCAAAAGAAACTGCGCAATTAAGGCGCAAAAATGAGGCTCTGCCTACTAGAGTGAAAGGCCCTTCCTGACTGGGAAAGGTGTCTAAACGACTGCCTGGCGCTTAAAAACGTTACCAAATCATTCTCAAGTTTTAAAACACTTCAAACCACATAAAAATATTGAATAAAGCAATCGATTTAGCCCACAATAGTGTCAACCAGTATATAGCCCATTAATAAGCCTTCATTCTGTTATGAGTCTAAGAAAATGGCTTACCGATCCCAAAGAGGGGAAATGACAGTCTTCTAGCATTACAAAGTGTTGTTAGAAAATGGACTAGTCATACCTTGAGCAGAAAAGTCTGCAAACTGTTCCCCCCAACTGAAGTTCTCTGAGGTCAACAGTCCAGCGTGGGAACAGCAATTGATTTTAGTTACTGCTGCTAAAATCATACTCCTCTTTAAAACAGAACTCTTCATCCTTTTCTGTTTTAGAGTAAATAGTACAAACCGGCACTATTTTAAAATAACAAACTCTTGATAGAAGAATAAAAAACTACAAACTAACACCACATACTCTTCACCATCTCCGTGGAGATGCTACTTGTTCAGAGCGGCAAAGAGAATGACTGGGGGGCGGAGCCAAAGGAGGGGCTATATGGGCAGCTTTTGCTGTGCTCTTTGCCATTTCCTGTTGGGGAAGAGAATATCCCACAAGTAAGGATGACGCCGTGGACCGGACACACCAATGTTGGAGAAAAAAGCATACAATTTTTCCAAAACTTATCACAATTTTATGATAAATGCATCCCAACATGTCAGCTAAGTTTGCCCGACAAGGAAAGGAATACTTAACCCTTAAGATCAAAAAAAGTTGCTAAAAAACGTTAAATTCAAACAAAAACACCCCCTGCACCTCGCCACAGCCCTGCTGTGGCGCCTACCTGCCCTCAGGGGTCTACAAAATCGGATTAACCCTTCGATTAGGCCCAAACTGTCTCTGAAAGGCCCACCGGAGTTGGAGCTTGCTGCTTGTCTGGGAAAAACAACTGCGCGACTGAGGCGCGAAAATAGGCCCCGCCTATCTCACTCGATGTCTCACAGCCTAAAATAACCGCACCAGAGCGGTCTAAACCTAGCCATGTGGGTTCATAAACCCATTTAGTGAAGCCATGTGTACCCTCCATTCATAAAATAAACATAACGTTTTTTATGGCAAACTTTTTTACTTTCACTCCCAACATATAAAGGTTTGCCCACAAACATATCAGCAGTGTCAACCATTTTTTTTTAATAGCCCAATATACAGGTCCAGTAATACCCCTCTCTATGCATTAGGATTACTGCTTACCCTTTCCCTCATGGGGATACTGTCAGCCAATTCTGAAATAACACAGTCTCTCCAGAAAAAAAATGACTGAACATACCTCAATGCTTGTAGCATGAAAATCGTTCCTCACACTGAAGTTTCTTAAGTACTCCTCAGCCATTCTGTGGGAACTACTCTGGATCTTAGTAACAACTGCTAAGATCATCAGTCTCCAGGCAGAAGTCTTCATCCATCTGCTGCCTGGGAAAAAATAGCACTCACCGGTACCATTTAAAATAAAAAAGTCTTGCTTGAAGAAAATAAAAACTAACATTTTATCACCTCTTTCACTTTACCCTTCCTATTACTTAGAGTAGGCAAAGAGAATGACTGGGGGTGGAGTCAAGGGAGGAGCTATATAGACAGCTCTGCTGTGGTGCTCTTTGCCATTTCCTGTTAGCAGGAGGATAATATCCCACAAGTAAAGGATGAATCCGTGGACTCGTCATATCTTATAGAAGAAAAACTCTAGTTTAGAATGTCCTTTAAAAAGGGAAGAAACAGAAGTCTACATTTTAAAACCATGTCAACTGACCATCAACTGACCAACTGGTTAACGCCATATTCTTAGCGTTAATATGAATTATTTCAACAATAACATTACAAATGAAAGCATTAGCTGACCTTAGAAGTTTCAAACAAAGTTGAAAAACTTCATCTAAGGAATCATCTGAATTTTGCTCAGAAAAATTGTCACACCAAAAGGGTAGAAGCTGCTGCAACACAGGCAATGTTAACAGCTGGTATAAATAACAAATCCGCTTGTGGAAAAGCTTTTCTATGAAAAAAACTTTAATTTTCTTATAATTAGGTCTTTGAAAAAAGTACTATAATCTATTGACATTGTAGTGTGCTTAACCAAGGTAGAAATTGCACCATCCACCCTTAGGACAGTTTCCCAAAGATATAAGTAAGCAGCTGGTAAAGGAAACGGCTTTCTAAATGTAGATGCTGGATTATAAGGGAAGTCAGGTTTGGACCACTCCTTGGTGATTATTTCAGTGATTGACTCCAGAACTGGAGAAACCTCTGGAGACTTAGCAGCATGTTTTAAAATAAAATCCAATTGCTTAACAGATTCTTCCTGAGTAGGTTTAGGGTCCTGACAGTGGAGGCTGGTCAATAAAGTCGTTTGGGGCAGTGACCTGCCATCAAATCCAAAAAATGAAACCACTTAAATATTTAATTTTTGCACAGCATAATTCAATATGTTATGTATGTTTATTTTTATGACACTGAAATCTACTTTTGTTTCCTGTTTAGTATTGGAAGCTTCTGAGCTCCTGCTATTGGTATAATTTCCAGATGTAGGCAGGGCAATCTAATTGTTAGCCCCACCAGTCTCCTTTTCTCATGGATTTAAACTGATGACTAAACTATGCAGGGTTAAAAACATAATTTATGTAAGAACTTACCTGATAAATTCATTTCTTTCATATTAGCAAGAGTCCATGAGCTAGTGACGTATGGGATATACATTCCTACCAGGAGGGGCAAAGTTTCCCAAACCTCAAAATGCCTATAAATACACCCCTCACCACACCCACAATTCAGTTTAACGAATAGCCAAGAAGTGGGGTGATAAAAAAGTGTGAAAGCATATAAAATAAGGAATTGGAATAATTGTGCTTTATACAAAATCATAACCACCACAAAAAAAGGGCGGGCCTCATGGACTCTTGCTAATATGAAAGAAATGAATTTATCAGGTAAGTTCTTACATAAATTATGTTTTCTTTCATGTAATTAGCAAGAGTCCATGAGCTAGTGACGTATGGGATAATGACTACCCAAGAAGTGGATCTTTCCACACAAGAGTCACTAGAGAGGGAGGGATAAAATAAAGACAGCCAATTCCTGCTGAAAATAATCCACACCCAAAATAAAGTTTAACGAAAAACATAAGCAGAAGATTCAAACTGAAACCGCTGCCTGAAGTACTTTTCTACCAAAAACTGCTTCAGAAGAAGAAAATACATCAAAATGGTAGAATTTAGTAAAAGTATGCAAAGAGGACCAAGTCGCTGCTTTGCAGATCTGGTCAACCGAAGCTTCATTCCTAAACGCCCAGGAAGTAGAAACTGACCTAGTAGAATGAGCTGTAATCCTCTGAGGCGGAGTTTTACCCGACTCAACATAGGCAAGATGAATTAAAGATTTCAACCAAGATGCCAAAGAAATGGCAGAAGCTTTCTGGCCTTTTCTAGAACCTGAAAAGATAACAAATAGACTAGAAGTCTTACGAAAAGATTTCGTAGCTTCAACATAATATTTCAAAGCTCTAACAACATCCAAAGAATGCAACGATTTCTCCTTAGAATTCTTAGGATTAGGACATAATGAAGGAACCACAATTTCTCTACTAATGTTGTTGGAATTCACAACTTTAGGTAAAAATTCAAAAGAAGTTCGCAACACCGCCTTATCCTGATGAAAAATCAGAAAAGGAGACTCACAAGAAAGAGCAGATAATTCAGAAACTCTTCTGGCAGAAGAGATGGCCAAAAGGAACAAAAAACTTTCCAAGAAAGTAATTTAATGTCCAATGAATGCATAGGTTCAAACGGAGGAGCTTGAAGAGCTCCCAGAACCAAATTCAAACTCCAAGGAGGAGAAATTGACTTAATGACAGGTTTTATACGAACCAAAGCTTGTACAAAACAATGAATATCAGGAAGAATAGCAATCTTTCTGTGAAAAAGAACAGAAAGAGCAGAGATTTGTCCTTTCAAAGAACTTGCGGACAAACCCTTATCTAAACCATCCTGAAGGAACTGTAAAATTCTCGGTATTCTAAAAGAATGCCAGGAAAAATGATGAGAAAGACACCAAGAAATATAAGTCTTCCAGACTCTATAATATATCTCTCGAGATACAGATTTACGAGCCTGTAACATAGTATTAATCACAGAGTCAGAGAAACCTCTTTGACCAAGAATCAAGCGTTCAATCTCCATACCTTTAAATTTAAGGATTTCAGATCCTGATGGAAAAAAGGACCTTGTGACAGAAGGTCTGGTCTTAATGGAAGAGTCCACGGTTGGCAAGAGGCCATCCGGACAAGATCCGCATACCAAAACCTGTGAGGCCATGCCGGAGCTACCAGCAGAACAAACGAGCATTCCTTCAGAATCTTGGAGATTACTCTTGGAAGAAGAACTAGAGGCGGAAAGATATAGGCAGGATGATACTTCCAGGGAAGTGATAATGCATCCACTGCCTCCGCTTGAGGATCCCGGGATCTGGACAGATACCTGGGAAGTTTCTTGTTTAGATGGGACGCCATCAGATCTATTTCTGGAAGTTCCCACATTTGAACAATCTGAAGAAATACCTCTGGGTGAAGAGACCATTCGCCCGGATGCAACGTTTGGCGACTGAGATAATCCGCTTCCCAATTGTCTACACCTGGAATATGAACCGCAGAGATTAGACAGGAGCTGGATTCCGCCCAAACCAAAATTCGAGATACTTCTTTCATAGCCAGAGGACTGTGAGTCCCTCCTTGATGATTGATGTATGCCACAGTTGTGACATTGTCTGTCTGAAAACAAATGAACGATTCTCTCTTCAGAAGAGGCCAAAACTGAAGAGCTCTGAAAATTGCACGGAGTTCCAAAATATTGATCGGTAATCTCACCTCCTGAGATTCCCAAACTCCTTGTGCCGTCAGAGATCCCCACACAGCTCCCCAACCTGTGAGACTTGCATCTGTTGAAATTACAGTCCAGGTCGGAAGCACAAAAGAAGCCCCCTGAATTAAACGATGGTGATCTGTCCAACAAGTTAGAGAGTGTCGAACAATCGGTTTTAAAGATATTAATTGAGATATCTTCGTGTAATCCTTGCACCATTGCTTCAGCATACAGAGCTGAAGAGGTCGCATGTGAAAATGAGCAAAGGGGATCGCGTCCGATGCAGCAGTCATAAGACCTAGAATTTCCATGCATAAGGCTACCGAAGGGAATGATTGTGACTGAAGGTTTCGACAAGCTGTAATCAATTTTAAACGTCTCTTGTCTGTTAAAGACAGAGTCATGGACACTGAATCCATCTGGAAACCCAGAAAGGTTACCTTTGTCTGAGGAATCAAAGAACTTTTTGGTAAATTGATCCTCCAACCATGATCTTGAAGAAACAACACAAGTCGATTCGTATGAGATTCTGCTAAATGTAAAGACTGAGCAAGTACCAAGATATCGTCCAAATAAGGAAATACCACAATACCCTGTTCTCTGATTACAGACAGCAGGGCACCGAGAACCTTTGTAAAAATTCTTGGAGCTGTAGCTAGGCCAAACGGCAGAGCCACAAACTGGTAATGCTTGTCTAGGAAAGAGAATCTCAGAAACTGATAGTGATCTGGATGAATCGGAATATGCAGATATGCATCCTGTAAATCTATTGTGGACATATAATTCCCTTGCTGAACAAAAGGTAAGATAGTCCTTACAGTTACCATCTTGAACGTTGGTATCCTTACATAACGATTCAATATTTTTAGATCCAGAACTGGTCTGAAGGAATTCTCCTTCTTTGGTACAATGAAAAGATTTGAATAAAACCCCATCCCCTGTTCCGAAACTGGAACTGGCATAATTACTCCAGTCAACTCTAGATCTGAAACACATTTCAGAAATGCTTGAGCTTTTACTGGATTTACTGGGACACGGGAAAGAAAAAATCTCTTTGCAGGAGGTCTCAACTTGAAACAAATTCTGTACCCTTCTGAAACAATGCTCTGAATCCAAAGATTGTGAACAGAATTGACCCAAATTTCCTTGAAAAAACGTAACCTGCCCCCTACCAGCTGAGCTGGAATGAGGGCCGCACCTTCATGTGGACTTAGAAGCAGGCTTTGCCTTTCTAGCTGGCTTGGATTTATTCCAGACTGGAGATGGTCTCCAAACTGAAACTGCTCCTGAGGATGAAGGATCAGGCTTTTGTTCTTTGTTGAAACGAAAGGAACGAAAACGATTATTAGCCCTGTTTTTACCTTTAGATTTTTTATCCTGTGGTAAAAAAGTTCCTTTCCCACCAGTAACAGTTGAAATAATGGAATCCAACTGAGAACCAAATAATTTGTTACCCTGGAAAGAAATGGAAAGTAAAGTTGATTTAGAAGCCATATCAGCATTCCAAGTTTTAAGCCATAAAGCTCTTCTAGCTAAAATAGCTAGAGACATAAACCTGACATCAACTCTGATAATATCAAAAATGGCATCACAGATAAAATTATTAGCATGTTGAAGAAGAATAATAATATCATGAGAATCACGATGTGTTACTTGTTGCGCTAAAGTTTCCAACCAAAAAGTTGAAGCTGCAGCAACATCAGCCAAAGATATAGCAGGTCTAAGAAGATTACCTGAACACAGATAAGCTTTTCTTAGAAAGGACTCCATTTTCCTATCTAGAGGATCCTTAAACGAAGTACCATCTGACGTAGGAATAGTAGTACGTTTAGCAAGGGTAGAAATAGCCCCATCAACTTTAGGGATCTTGTCCCAAAATTCTAATCTGTCAGGCGACACAGGATATAATTGCTTAAAACGTTTAGAAGGAGTAAATGAATTACCCAAATTATCCCATTCTTTGGAAATTACTGCAGAAATAGCATCAGGGACAGGAAAAACTTCTGGAATAACTACAGGAGTTTTAAAAACCTTATTTAAACGTTTAGATTTAGTATCAAGAGGACCAGAATCCTCTATTTCTAAAGCAATTAGGACTTCTTTAAGTAAAGAACGAATAAATTCCATTTTAAATAAATATGAAGATTTATCAGCATCAACCTCTGAGACAGAATCCTCTGAACCAGAGGAATCATCAGAATCAGAATGATGATGTTCAGTTAAAAATTCATCTGTAGGGAGAGAAGTTTTAAAAGATTTTTTATGTTTACTAGAAGGAGAAATAACAGACATAGCCTTCTTTATGGATTCAGAAACAAAATCTCTTATATTATCAGGAACATTCTGCACCTTAGATGTTGAAGGAACTGCAACAGGCAATGGTACTTTACTAAAGGAAATATTATCTGCTTTAACAAGTTTGTCATGACAATCAATACAAACAACAGCTGGAGGAATAGCTACCAAAAGTTTACAGCAGATACACTTAGCTTTGGTAGATTCAGCACTTGACAGCGATTTTCCTGTAGTATCTTCTGACTCAGATGCAACGTGAGACATCTTGCAATATGTAAGAGAAAAAACAACATATATATAAAGCAAAATTGATCAAATTCCTTAAATGACAGTTTCAGGAATGGGAAAAAATGCCAAAGAACAAGCTTCTAGCAACCAGAAGCAATAAAAAATGAAACTTAAATAATGTGGAGACAAGAGAGACGCCCATATTTTTTCGCGCCAAATAAGACGCCCACATTATTTGGCGCCTAAATGCTTTTTGGCGCCAAAAATGACGCCACATCCGGAACGCCGACATTTTTGGCGCAAAATAACGTCAAAAAAATGACGCAACTTCCGGCGACACGTATGACGCCGGAAACGGAAATAGAATTTTTGCGCCAAAAAAGTCCGCGCCAAGAATGACGCAATAAAATGAAGCATTTTCAGCCCCCGCGAGCCTAACAGCCCACAGGGAAAAAGTCAAATTTTAAGGTAAGAAAAATGTTAAATTAAAATGCATTATCCCAAATATGAAACTGACTGTCTGAAAAATAAGGAAAGTTGAACATTCTGAGTCAAGGCAAATAAATGTTTGAATACATATATTTAGAACTTTATAAACAAAGTGCCCAACCATAGCTAGGAGTGTCACAAAAAATAAGACTTACTTACCCCAGGACACTCATCTACATATAGTAGATAGCCAAACCAGTACTGAAACGAGAATCAGTAGAGGTAATGGTATATATAAGAGTATATCGTCGATCTGAAAAGGGAGGTAAGAGATAAATCTCTACGACCGATAACAGAGAACCTATGAAATAGACCCCTTAGAAGGAGATCACTGCATTCAAATAGGCAATACTCCTCACATCCCTCTGACATTCACTGCACGCTGAGAGGAAAACCGGGCCCCAACTTGCTGCGGAGCGCATATCAACGTAGAATCTAGCACAAACTTACTTCACCACCTCCATCGGAGGCAAAGTTTGTAAAACTGAATTGTGGGTGTGGTGAGGGGTGTATTTATAGGCATTTTGAGGTTTGGGAAACTTTGCCCCTCCTGGTAGGAATGTATATCCCATACGTCACTAGCTCATGGACTCTTGCTAATTACATGAAAGAAATGATAGGCAGGCGCCACTAACCACCACTTTGCCTGCATCAGAGAGGAGTCAGCCTGCTTTTCATATGCATAAGGAATTAAACTTTGGGAAATGTCACTTTTTCCTTACTCAAAAACCGTGCAGGCAGACACAGTGAAGTTAAAAAGGCTTAAGGTGGGTATGATTTGTAATAATTTTATGGGTGTTTATTAAATTCTACATGTGTGTATGTGTGAACCTGTGCTGCTGTATTAGTGATAATATATTTTTATGTGAGTGAGCTTCTGTGCAGATGTATATGTATTTAATTGTATATGTATGCGTGCATGTATGAGTGAACTTCTGTGCAGATGTATGTGCATGCATGTGTGAGTGAGCTTCTGAGTCGATATATATGTATTTAATTGTATATATATGTGTGAGTGAGCTTCTGTGCTGATGTGTATGGCTTTGATGTACAACATGTAAGAGTACCTGCTAATAGCCTTTGGACTATGTGAGTGCCATGTACAGTATTCATACTTACCTTAATAGCACTCTACTGTGCTTACCAGCTGCAAACAGACTGAGTCCAGTAGAGAGCCCATCCAGTGCTGTGCATGTCCCAACAGAGAATTAGAGTAAGGAGTATAAAGACAAACCAACCAGAGAAGGGACCAGTCCCTGCAACACCTGTAGCAGACTTGTGACCAACTCCTCACTGGGAGTAATTATGTCAATGCTGAATACCCCAATCTCCCATCTATCTCTTCCAGTCATGTCTCTTAGGGGGGAAATGGGCCTCAAATCGGCTCTCAGTAAAAAATCTTGAGCTACTCAATTCTTCACCTTCCTCTTGGGGAGGCGAAGATAAGACTAGCATATCAGAGAGGTGGGAGGGATTAAATGCTCTTGGAGTTGAGGGAATCGTTGCTTCCTCCTAGTGGCCAGGGGTTGAATCCAAGGAGTAATGGCTCCTGGACTCTCACACACTTACAAAATAAATTAAACATTACAGCCATGCATATACAGTCTCATCCTACATAATTAAAAATTAATTCTTATTTCAGGATGAAAAACCTTTGGATTATAATGTATTTTAATTAGAAAGAAATCTTCAAATAGATTATAAAAAACATTTGTCATTTTGATTTGTATCCACCCTGATATATATGTGTTTCTGAGTTTCGAAAAAGCCAGTAATGTCACTGATGTGACTGCATCTGTCATAGTGCAAGATTTTGTGTGCCCCAAGATGGTGGCACCCATTATGAACTACAACAATGCAAAATCTTTGGTCTTGCAGACACTTCCAATAGCTAAATTACATTGAGAACAGAGACTGCTGATCTGCTGAACAGATATTTGATATGGAGAATAATGGTAAAACAGAGAGAACATTGTAAGGCTTCTACTTTGTAAGATCTGTAAACATTACCAGAAAATTATTATTCATGGGTTCAGAACTCAAATCTTCCAGATCTCTTCGAGGCTTTGGAGACAGAAATCTACACACACACAAAAAAAAAAAAAAAGGAAGACTAATTTAAGACCAAAAGGCTTCGTTATATATGCACCGACATTTGCTTTTTATGACATGACAAGAAAAAAAAATAGCTAAGCAAATGAAGCACGTATTAAAAGGGACAGAACATTAAACATTTAACTTAAATAGATTGGAGATTGGATAGACTCTATCCAATCTATTTAAGTTAAATGTTTAATGTTCTGTCCCTTTTAATAAGTGCCTCATTAGCTTAGCTATTTTTTTTTTTTCGATAGAGCACGAAAATGTAAACAACTTTCCATTTTACTTATGTTATCAATTTTGCTTAGTTCTCTTCGTAACCTTTATTAAAAAGCAATCCTAAGGTGAGCTCAGAAGCGTGCACATATCTATAGCCATCTGGCAGCAGTGACTGCATCAATGAATAACATAGCTATAAATCAGTGGTGTCAAAGATAGTTTCACCTGGCCTATCCTTGTATACAGTTTTAAAATGATCTCTTCACTTGGCACTCACAAGATAAATACAGACAACTGAGTATGTCTATTGTGGGCTATAACTCCCACCATGCACTACTACTTGGGTAAAATGTCACTTCCAGTGCTTAATATATCTACCTATTGACACTTACTCAGTTTAAGCAGCCCTCATGGGAGGACGACACTTGGCCAGTGGCCCCCAGATACATTGAGCTTGATATCCCTGCTATAAACAATGTTGCAAACACTGCTGCCATAGAATGCTAAATAGACGTGCACACTCCTAAGCTATTATCGGCCTACCTTGCTTTACTCTTCAAAAAAGGATAAAAAGGAAATTTATGCTTACCTGATAAATTTATTTCTTTTACGATATGACGAGTTCACGGATTTCATCCTTACTTATGGGATATCGCCTCCTGGTCAGCAGGAGGAGGCAAAGAGCACCACAGCAGAGCTGTATATATAGCTCCTCCCTTCCCTCCCACTCCAGTCATTCAACAGAAGTTAGGAAGAGAAAGGAAAAGCCAAGGTGCAGAGGTGACTGAAGTTTAACAAAAAATAAAGACCTGTCTCATAAAACGACAGGGTGGGTCGTGGACTCATCATATCGTAAAAGAAATAAATTTATCAGGTAAGCATAAATTTCCTTTTCTTTTACAAGATATGACGAGTCCACGGATTTCATTCTTACTTACGGGATACAATACCAAAGCTATAGGACACGGATGAAAGGGAGGGACAAGACCGGAAACTAAACGGAAGGCACCACTGCTTGAAGAACCTTTCTCCCAAAAACAGCCTCGGACGAGACCAAAGTAACAAATTTGGAAAATTTGGAAAAAGTGTGAAGAGACGACCAACTTGCAGCCTTGCAAATCTGTTTAACAGAAGCATCATTTTTAAATGCCCTTGAGGAAGCCACAGCCCTAGTAGAATGAGCCGTAATTCTTTCAGGAGGCTGCTGTCCAGCAGTCTCGGATGCAAAATGGATGATACTCTTCAGCCAAAAAGAAAGGGAGGTAGCGGTAGCTTTCTGGCCCCTACGTTTTCCGGAAAAAACAACAATAATGAAGATGATTGACGAAATTCTTTAGTCACCTGCAAGTAAAACTTCAGGGCACGGACCACGTCCAAGTTATGTAACAGACGCTCCTTCTTAGAAGGATTGGGACACAATGAAGGTACAATAATTTCCTGATTAATATTTTTGTTGAAAACAACCTTAGGAAGAAAACCAGGTTTGGTATGTAACACTACCTTATCAAAATGAAAAATAAGGTAAGGAGAATCACATTGTAGAGCCGAAAGCTCAGAAACTCTGCGAGCAGAAGAAATAGCAACCAAAAATAAAAAACTTTCCAAGATAACTTAATATCTATGGAATGCATAGGTTCAAATGGAACCCCTTGAAGAACGTTAAGAACTAAATTCAAACTCCAAGGAGGAGCAATAGGTCTAAACAAAGGCCTGATTCTAGTTAGAGCCTGACAAAAAGATTTAACATCTGGAACATCTGCCAGACGCTTGTGTAACAAAAAAGAGAAAGCAAAAATCTGTCCCTTTAAGGAACTTGCCGATAACCCCTTCTCCAATCCTTCTTGGAGAAAGGACAAATCCTAGGAATCCTAATCTTACTCCATGAGTAACCCTTGGATTCGCACCAATAAAGATATTTACGCCATATCTTATAGTAAATCTATCTAGTAACAGGCTTACGTGCCTGAATCAAGGTATCAATGACCGAATCAGAGAACCCTCGTTTAGATAAAATCAAGCGTTGAATCTCCAAGCAGTCAGCTGTAGAGAAATTAGATTCGAATGATGGAAGGGTCCCTGAATGAGAAGGTCCTGCCTCAATGTAAGCTTCCACGGTGGCAGAGATGACATGTCCACCAGATCGGCATACCAAGCCCTGCGAGGCCACGCAGGAGCGATGAGAATCACTGAAGCCCTCTCCTGTTTGATCCGAGCAATCACCCGGGTAAGGAGAGCAAACGGTGGAAACACATAAGCTAGGTTGAACGACCAAGACACTGCCAAGGCATCTATCAGTTCGGCCTGAGGATCCCTGGACCTGGATCCGTATCTCGGGAGCTTGGCATTCCGGCCTGCCCTATCTGAGAATCAGGGTGGCAAAGACCTCCGGATGGAGTTCCCATTCCCCTGGATGAAACGTCTGTCTGCTCAAAAAACGCTTCCTAGTTGTCCATTCCTGGGATTTAGATTGCTGACAGATAAGAGTGAGCCTCCGCCCATCGAATTAACTAGAATACTTCTATCATCGCTAAGGAACTCCTTGTTCCTCCCTGATGAGTGATGTAAGCCACAGTCGAGATATTGTCCAACTGAAATTGGATGAATTTGGCCGAAGCCAACTGAGGCCAAGCCTGAAGCACATTGAATATTGCCAGAATATTGATTGGAAGTAGAGACTCCGACCGAGTCCACACACCCTGAGCCTTCAGGGAATTCCAGACTACGCCCCATCCTAGTAGACTGGCGTCCGTTGTCACTATCACCCATGAGGGTCTGCGGAAGCATGTCCCTTGAGACAGATGATCCTGCGACAACCACCAAAGAAGAGAGTCTCTTGTCTCCTGATCCAGATCTATCTGAGGAGACAAATTTGCATAATCTCCATTCCACTGTCTGAGCTTGCTCAGCTGTAGAGGTCTGAGATGAAAACGAGCAAACTGAATGATGTCCATTGTTGCCACCATCAATCCAATTACCTCCATGCACTGAGCCACTGATGGCCGAGGATTGGACTGAAGGGATCGGCATGTATTTAGAATCTTTAACTTTCTGACTTCCGTCAAAAAGATCTTCATGGATAGAAAGTCGATTAGAGTTCCCAGGAAGGGAACCCTTGTCTGTGGAATTAGTGAACACTTTTCTAGATTCATCTTCCACCCGTGAGGACTCATAAAAGATAGAACAATGTCAGTATGATATCAGTTGATAAGACGACGCCTGAGAATCGCTAGCAGAGACCCTAGAACCTTAAAAAATTATGGGTGCCGTGGCCAGCCCGAAAGGAAGGGCCACAAACTGAAAATGTTTGTCCCAAAAGGCAAACTTTAGGAACTTGTGACGATCTCTGTGGATAGGAATATGAAGATATGCATCCCTTAAGTCCACGGTAGTCATATATTGACCCCCTGGATCAATGGAAGAATAGTCCGAATAGTCTCCATCATGAAGGATGGAACTCTTAGAAACTTGTTCAGACTCTTGAGAACTAAAATGAGTCGGAACGTTCCCTCCTTATTGGAAAAAACAAAAAGATTGGAGTAAAACCCCTGCCCCTGTATTGGAACGGGACAAATTACTCCAATGGAGTAGAGGTCTTTTACACAACGGAAGAACGCCTCTCTTGTTATCTGGTCTACAGACAATCAAGAAGAAGAAGAAAACCTTCCTCTGGGGAAGGAATTTTTGAACTCCAACTGATACCCTTGAGACACGATTTCTAGTGTCCAGGGATCCTGAACGTCTCTTATCCAAACCTTAACAAAAAGGAACAGTCTGCCCCTACCAGATCCGGCCTTGGATCAGAGGCATGCCGTCACGCTGACTTAGTCCCACTTTCATACTTCTTGGTTTGCCTAGGCTTCCAAGAAGGGTTGAGTCTCCATGCAGGCATAGAAAGTTTCCACTGTCTTATCCTGCGTGATAAAGGGTATTGACCTCGGGGTACCCTTTTTATATGCAGTGTCAATGCCCACTATGCTACAGAAGTAGCCCGAGAACAGAACTGAACAAGGGTTAAAAGACTCATCCCGCAGACCAAGGCTGTACCCATAAGGTCCCGCGGGCAAAGACCGAACCCTCTTAAGGTTCTCATGCTGACAATATCAATATAATGGTCCGCCAGCACCGGGATGCGATCAGCAACCCTTGAGCTGCAAGCCACCGGACCACTGAAATTGAACCTGCAACCCTTGGGTTGCTACAGAGTTAAGCCCTAGTGTCATAGCAATTGTAGAGCTACCTGACCGGCTAAATACATTTATGTGTCTTTATACCATCCTATAGACCCAAAGGATGACCTAATAAAATAACAGTTCCATTTTGGTTAAGAAAATTTTCACACAAAAACAGAATTTATGTTTACCTGATAAATTACTTTCTCCAACGGTGTGTCCGGTCCACGGCGTCATCCTTACTTGTGGGATATTCTCTTCCCCAACAGGAAATGGCAAAGAGCCCAGCAAAGCTGGTCACATGATCCCTCCTAGGCTCCGCCTACCCCAGTCATTCGACCGACGTTAAGGAGGAATATTTGCATAGGAGAAACCATATGATACCGTGGTGACTGTAGTTAAAGAAAATAAATTATCAGACCTGATTAAAAAACCAGGGCGGGCCGTGGACCGGACACACCGTTGGAGAAAGTAATTTATCAGGTAAACATAAATTCTGTTTTCTCCAACATAGGTGTGTCCGGTCCACGGCGTCATCCTTACTTGTGGGAACCAATACCAAAGCTTTAGGACACGGATGATGGGAGGGAGCAAATCAGGTCACCTAGATGGAAGGCACCACGGCTTGCAAAACCTTTCTCCCAAAAATAGCCTCAGAAGAAGCAAAAGTATCAAACTTGTAAAATTTGGTAAAAGTGTGCAGTGAAGACCAAGTCGCTGCCCTACATATCTGATCAACAGAAGCCTCGTTCTTGAAGGCCCATGTGGAAGCCACAGCCCTAGTGGAATGAGCTGTGATTCTTTCGGGAGGCTGCCGTCCGGCAGTCTCGTAAGCCAATCTGATGATGCTTTTAATCCAAAAGAGAGAGAGGTAGAAGTTGCTTTTTGACCTCTCCTTTTACCGGAATAAACAACAAACAAGGAAGATGTTTGTCTAAAATCCTTTGTAGCATCTAAATAGAATTTTAGAGCGCGAACAACATCCAAATTGTGCAACAAACGTTCCTTCTTCGAAACTGGTTTCGGACACAGAGAAGGTACGATAATCTCCTGGTTAATGTTTTTGTTAGAAACAACTTTTGGAAGAAAACCAGGTTTAGTACGTAAAACCACCTTATCTGCATGGAACACCAGATAAGGAGGAGAACACTGCAGAGCAGATAATTCTGAAACTCTTCTAGCAGAAGAAATTGCAACCAAAAACAAAACTTTCCAAGATAATAACTTAATATCAACGGAATGTAAGGGTTCAAACGGAACCCCCTGAAGAACTGAAAGAACTAAGTTGAGACTCCAAGGAGGAGTCAAAGGTTTGTAAACAGGCTTGATTCTAACCAGAGCCTGAACAAAGGCTTGAATATCTGGCACAGCTGCCAGCTTTTTGTGAAGTAACACAGACAAGGCAGAAATCTGTCCCTTCAGGGAACTTGCAGATAATCCTTTTTCCAATCCTTCTTGAAGGAAAGATAGAATCTTAGGAATCTTAACCTTGTCCCAAGGGAATCCTTTAGATTCACACCAACAGATATATTTTTTCCAAATTTTGTGGTAAATCTTTCTAGTTACAGGCTTTCTGGCCTGAACAAGAGTATCGATAACAGAATCTGAGAACCCTCGCTTCGATAAGATCAAGCGTTCAATCTCCAAGCAGTCAGCTGGAGTGAGACCAGATTCGGATGTTCGAACGGACCTTGAACAAGAAGGTCTCGTCTCAAAGGTAGCTTCCATGGTGGAGCCGATGACATATTCACCAGATCTGCATACCAAGTCCTGCGTGGCCACGCAGGAGCTATCAAGATCACCGACGCCCTTTCCTGATTGATCCTGGCTACCAGCCTGGGGATGAGAGGAAACGGCGGGAATACATAAGCTAGTTTGAAGGTCCAAGGTGCTACTAGTGCATCCACTAGAGCCGCCTTGGGATCCCTGGATCTGGACCCGTAGCAAGGAACTTTGAAGTTCTGACGAGAGGCCATCAGATCCATGTCTGGAATGCCCCACAGTTGAGTGACTTGGGCAAAGATTTCCGGATGGAGTTCCCACTCCCCCGGATGCAATGTCTGACGACTCAGAAAATCCGCTTCCCAATTTTCCACTCCTGGGATGTGGATAGCAGACAGGTGGCAGGAGTGAGACTCCGCCCATAGAATGATTTTGGTCACTTCTTCCATCGCCAGGGAACTCCTTGTTCCCCCCTGATGGTTGATGTACGCAACAGTTGTCATGTTGTCTGATTGAAACCGTATGAACTTGGCCCTCGCTAGCTGAGGCCAAGCCTTGAGAGCATTGAATATCGCTCTCAGTTCCAGAATATTTATCGGTAGAAGAGATTCTTCCCGAGACCAAAGACCCTGAGCTTTCAGGGATCCCCAGACCGCGCCCCAGCCCATCAGACTGGCGTCGGTCGTGACAATGACCCACTCTGGTCTGCGGAAGGTCATCCCTTGTGACAGGTTGTCCAGGGACAGCCACCAACGGAGTGAGTCTCTGGTCCTCTGATTTACTTGTATCCTCGGAGACAAGTTTGTATAGTCCCCATTCCACTGACTGAGCATGCACAGTTGTAATGGTCTTAGATGAATGCGCGCAAAAGGAACTATGTCCATTGCCGCTACCATCAACCTATCACTTCCATGCACTGCGCTATGGAAGGAAGAGGAACGGAATGAAGTATCCGACAAGAGTCTAGAAGTTTTGTTTTTCTGGCCTCTGTCAGAAAAATCCTCATTTCTAAGGAGTCTATTATTGTTCCCAAGAAGGGAACCCTTGTTGACGGAGATAGAGAACTCTTTTCCACGTTCACTTTCCATCCGTGAGATCTGAGAAAGGCCAGGACGATGTCCGTGTGAGCCTTTGCTTGAGGAAGGGACGACGCTTGAATCAGAATGTCGTCCAAGTAAGGTACTACAGCAATGCCCCTTGGTCTTAGCACAGCTAGAAGGGACCCTAGTACCTTTGTGAAAATCCTTGGAGCAGTGGCTAATCCGAAAGGAAGCGCCACGAACTGGTAATGCTTGTCCAGGAATGCGAACCTTAGGAACCGATGATGTTCCTTGTGGATAGGAATATGTAGATACGCATCCTTTAAATCCACCGTGGTCATGAATTGACCTTCCTGGATGGAAGGAAGAATTGTTCGAATGGTTTCCATTTTGAACGATGGAACCTTGAGAAACTTGTTTAAGATCTTGAGATCTAAGATTGGTCTGAACGTTCCCTCTTTTTTGGGAACTATGAACAGATTGGAGTAGAACCCCATCCCTTGTTCTCCTAATGGAACAGGATGAATCACTCCCATTTTTAACAGGTCTTCTACACAACGTAAGAATGCCTGTCTTTTTATGTGGTCTGAAGACAACTGAGACCTGTGGAACCTCCCACTTGGGGGAAGCCCCTTGAATTCCAGAAGATAACGTTGGGAGACTATTTCTAGCGCCCAAGGATCCAGAACATCTCTTGCCCAAGCCTGAGCGAAGAGAGAGAGTCTGCCCCCCACCAGATCCGGTCCCGGATCGGGGGCCAACATTTCATGCTGTCTTGGTAGCAGTGGCAGGTTTCTTGGCCTGCTTTCCCTTGTTCCAGCCTTGCATTGGTCTCCAAGCTGGCTTGGCTTGAGAAGTATTACCCTCTTGCTTAGAGGACGTAGCACTTTGGGCTGGTCCGTTTCTACGAAAGGGACGAAAATTAGGTTTATTTTTGGCCTTGAAAGGCCGATCCTGAGGAAGGGCGTGGCCCTTACCCCCAGTGATATCAGAGATAATCTCTTTCAAGTCAGGGCCAAACAGCGTTTTCCCCTTGAAAGGAATGTTAAGTAGCTTGTTCTTGGAAGACGCATCAGCTGACCAAGATTTCAACCAAAGCGCTCTGCGCGCCACAATAGCAAACCCAGAATTCTTAGCCGCTAACCTAGCCAATTGCAAAGTGGCGTCTAGGGTGAAAGAATTAGCCAATTTGAGAGCATTGATTCTGTCCATAATCTCCTCATAAGGAGGAGAATCACTATCGACCGCCTTTACCAGCTCATCGAACCAGAAACACGCGGCTGTAGCGACAGGGACAATGCATGAAATTGGTTGTAGAAGGTAACCCTGCTGAACAAACATCGTTTTAAGTAAACCTTCTAATTTTTTATCCATAGGATCTTTGAAAGCACAACTATCTTCTATGGGTATAGTGGTGCGTTTGTTTAAAGTGGAAACCGCTCCCTCGACCTTGGGGACTGACTGCCATAAGTCCTTTCTGGGGTCGACCATAGGAAACAATTTTTTAAATATGGGGGGAGGGACGAAAGGAATACCGGGCCTTTCCCATTCTTTATTTACAATGTCCGCCACCCGCTTGGGTATAGGAAAAGCTTCTGGGAGCCCCGGGACCTCTAGGAACTTGTCCATTTTACATAGTTTCTCTGGGATGACCAACTTGTCACAATCATCCAGAGTGGATAATACCTCCTTAAGCAGAATGCGGAGATGTTCCAACTTAAATTTAAACGTAATCACATCAGGTTCAGCTTGTTGAGAAATGTTCCCTGAATCAGTAATTTCTCCCTCAGACAAAACCTCCCTGGCCCCATCAGACTGGTTTAGGGGCCCTTCAGAACCATTATTATCAGCGTCGTCATGCTCTTCAGTATCTAAAACAGAGCAGTCGCGCTTACGCTGATAAGTGTGCATTTTGGCTAAAATGTTTTTGACAGAATTATCCATTACAGCCGTTAATTGTTGCATAGTAAGGAGTATTGGCGCGCTAGATGTACTAGGGGCCTCCTGAGTGGGCAAGACTCGTGTAGACGAAGGAGGGAATGATGCAGTACCATGCTTACTCCCCTCACTTGAGGAATCATCTTGGGCATCATTGTCATTGTCACATAAATCACATTTATTTAAATGAGAAGGAACTCTGGCTTCCCCCACATTCAGAACACAGTCTATCTGGTAGTTCAGACATGTTAAACAGGCATAAACTTGATAAAGTACAAAAAACGTTTTAAAATAAAACCGTTACTGTCACTTTAAATTTTAAACTGAACACACTTTATTACTGCAATTGCGAAAAAATATGAAGGAATTGTTCAAAATTCACCAAAATTTCACCACAGTGTCTTAAAGCCTTAAAAGTATTGCACACCAAATTTGGAAGCTTTAACCCTTAAAATAACGGAACCGGAGCCGTTTTTAACTTTAACCCCTTTACAGTCCCTGGTATCTGCTTTGCTGAGACCCAACCAAGCCCAAAGGGGAATACGATACCAAATGACGCCTTCAGAAAGTCTTTTCTATGTATCAGAGCTCCTCACACATGCGACTGCATGTCATGCCTCTCAAAAACAAGTGCGCAACACCGGCGCGAAAATGAGGCTCTGCCTATGATTTGGGAAAGCCCCTAAGAATAAGGTGTCTAAAACAGTGCCTGCCGATATAATCTTATCAAAATACCCAGATTAAATGATTCCTCAAGGCTAAATATGTGTTAATAATGAATCGATTTAGCCCAGAAAAAGTCTACAGTCTTAATAAGCCCTTGTGAAGCCCTTATTTACTATCTTAATAAACATGGCTTACCGGATCCCATAGGGAAAATGACAGCTTCCAGCATTACATCGTCTTGTTAGAATGTGTCATACCTCAAGCAGCAAGAGACTGCTCACTGTTCCCCCAACTGAAGTTAATTCCTCTCAACAGTCCTGTGTGGAACAGCCATGGATTTTAGTGACGGTTGCTAAAATCATTTTCCTCATACAAACAGAAATCTTCATCTCTTTTCTGTTTCTGAGTAAATAGTACATACCAGCACTATTTTAAAATAACAAACTCTTGATTGAATAATAAAAACTACAGTTAAACACTAAAAAACTCTAAGCCATCTCCGTGGAGATGTTGCCTGTACAACGGCAAAGAGAATGACTGGGGTAGGCGGAGCCTAGGAGGGATCATGTGACCAGCTTTGCTGGGCTCTTTGCCATTTCCTGTTGGGGAAGAGAATATCCCACAAGTAAGGATGACGCCGTGGACCGGACACACCTATGTTGGAGAAAAATTGCACTGTGTCTTTAAAATAAAAAGAGCATCTTATTACTGTCATGCAAACCCATAGGAATATGAAGATAATATTGCTGGAACCAGACATTGTCAAGAACCTCAAAGCAATGTCTAAGCAAGGAACCGCAGAGCACTGCCTGTGGGTAAGCCAGAATTTCAGACACTAAAGGTATAAAATGTGGAAAGGATTGGCCGGAGACATCAGACTCCTAAAATGTTTCACATTAGGAGTACATAAAAGAAAAACCAATAAAAGCAAATATGTTACTATCTCTGAATTTTTAAAAGGATAACATTTTTCCTCTACAGCAACTCATAGAAATAACAAGAGTGTAATATTGACAACCTCTCATTTCTGTGACCAAAATTATTCAAGCATTATGGTAACCCTGCTGGAAACATATTCCAGACTTGTGCTGCAAGGAACCGCAGAGTACCGCATGTGGGAGAAAAAAGATCATTATCTTTGGAGTACACTTGATCCCTGTTAAGTACCAAACTGTAATATACCATAAACAGCAGAATGTATCAAATAAAAGGGACCCCACAAAAAAACGGTATTGTCACTTTAAATCAACTTCGTTCATAATAAATGAAGTTAAACACTTTAAATAGTATAGACACCCCATATATGTTTAATCACTATGTCAAAATGAAAAACAATGGAGTAGGGAAGTTGAACTGTGAACTACTGTTGAACTACAACTGAGGACACAGAAAAACGTTGTGTAAACTGTACGCTACTAGTGCAAGAAAGCATTCAAGCAATAACCCATCAGTGTGTTCCTGGAACGGCATAAAAAGGGGACGCGTAAAACCTTCGGTAACATAGCCTAGCCCCGCTCATCGTGGGCGTATCAGGCTGAAACTAAGATGAAAAGAAAGAGACAAGTCGTAAAGCACTATAACACACCATAGAATGAAGCTCCCATTGCTTTTAACAAAACGGGGTAAACATTCCGGAATAAGCTCTTTCAAAAGCTGTCCGGTGCAATCAGACATATGAAGTGCGCAACTAAAAAAAAAAAGGCGCCAAACCCAACTCTGCCCAACGTGGGCGTTATCAGTATCTTCTCCCCGGTCGCTATATATATATATATATATATATATATATATATATATATATATATATATATATATATATATATATATATATATATATATATATATATATATATATATATATATATATATATATATATATATATATATAAATATATATATATAAATATATATATAAAAACGGTCTACGGGGAAATGTAAAAGCACCAAACAGTTGAATCCGAATAATAAAACAAAACAACGGATTCCCAAACATTAAGCCATACAAGCATAGATTATAAATTGTGGCCATAACAGATCTCCCCGTCGGCTATATAGGAAACCGCTGAGAGAAAATAACTTAAGCCCTTACGTTACTGAACCACTCTAGCCCAGCAATATGAGAACTCCCGGTCGGCTATAATTAAACCACCGGGAGGAAAAAGATGCAAGAGCAGAGTCCTGCTTAACGTTAAATTCGGAGGATATATACAACAACCCCAGTCTCATGTATCGCCTCACACTGAGCCTTGTGCTTGCTAGCTCTACAGAGAAGGCTTTGTTATATACACACGGCTCGTTCAATGCATGGCTTCCTTTTCTTTTAGCAATGCAGAGAGAACTAAACCTTGCCCCTAACTGTCCCACAACATCCCCTGAAGCTCTGGGTGGGCCATTCTATATATGTAAGGGAGTGAAAATTGATGAGGGCTAAAACAGAGTGCCCAACTTCTTTCTGAGACTCCTTCTCACCCCCAGAATAAAGTTAGCACTTACCTCATCTACCGCCGGACAGTAAGGCAGTCTCCAGGTGTGTGAG